>NW_015150492.1:1660820-1693838 GCF_000732505.1 Cyprinodon variegatus
CTTTTCCTCATTCTGCTTCATTCTGTCTCCATTCTCCCATTCTGCAGTATTCACCAAGTTCCTCTCATAAATGTATGCTCTCTCTGTTTTTCCTCCCATCATAGTAGTTTCATCTCTGTTCCTGTTTGGCTTTGACTCCATTCATGAAATATCAGCTGCTGCCATCGAAATCTCTGTTTATAGACATTGATATAGACATATCAAAAATAACTTGTAAATATAAAAATAAATAATCCTTTAGTAGTAACTTGACAGGTTACTGATGTATTAAAACTGTACTGATTATTATTTGCAATGTACAAAAAAAGGTAAAATAAACTAACTTGTTTTTGATTAACCTGTTACAATAATAATATGGTCAACCAGAAGGTGAATTATAAAACAAAAAAAAATTCAGATCTAGAAAGTCATACACTTTACAAAAAATGTTTCACTTAGCTATAACAAAACAGTGCTATTGTGATATATGTGATTAGTCTAAACCGATGAACGGTCTAATCAGTATCTAATTGGACAGTTCACAGACTCTAACAAAGATATAATTTGAAATTAGAATTAAATATTTTCTATATGTGGTTTGTTGATAAAAATCAGGACAGACAAGGGTAGGTTTCAAGTTGATTTGATTTGAGGTAGAGGTGGAGAGCCTTCCAGTCGATACCAAGTGATTAATTTTTGAATATCATTCACATTTAGAATGAATTAACAAGATAAAGGATTTATTTAAGGCAGTATAATACTGTTTGTTTGGCTATGTAAATTAACAGAAGAACACACAGAGACAGGCATGAGTTTGGTGATGGCATCTTCTACAGAGAAGAACAGTGAGAACAATGGGTAGGAATAATTAAAGCAGTGAGGTCACAAAATAGATTCCCAGGTTTTTGGTAAAACTTATCCCAGTCAATCAGTTCAAAGGAGAATGTCGAACAGAGAGGTTCAAATGAAGAAGAGAGATAATGAGTTAGTGAATACTGAGAAGCTGTAATAAAAGTCTTGTATCTCATTAGTCTACATATTTAAATATTTATAAGGGCATACATAAAAAAATTTAAGTTGAGTGTGGGTGCCTGTAATGTGACTGCATAACTCTTGAGGCTGGTTTATGCTCAGAAACAAGGTCGTCTGCGTGTGTGTCGCAGTTCATGCCCCCTCCGCAGACACTCTGCTGCACCTCTTCAAAATTGTAGGTGACAGCAGACAGTGCAGCAGACCGGAGGCTCTGATTGGTCAAATCTAAACTATTTGCATTTCCTGTTTGGTACTTTACCGCCTTGTTTTGTTTATATGACCGTCATTTTGTCCCTCCGTTGTCACACAAACTTGCCTCTTTCCCTCACCACCTCGGCTGTATCTAGACCCACAGCTAATTTGTGATTGTCCCCTTTGTGTTGTGGCGTGGAATATCATAGCGCAGACCACGCTTCAGAATTGGGCATAAATCAAAAATATCTGCCTCATTCCTGCGACAAGCTCACTGCGACGCACTGGGGAGTGTAACCAGCCCTTTAGAAAGAAAGTAGTTGTGCTCCAGCCATCAGGGATTTAGATACTGTTCGACATACTTTTATGAACTCGAGAACAATTAATCACTCCTATCCTGCAATAATTTGTGACTGGCAAGCCATTGTTTGGGAGACTTTGGGATTTGTTTTGAGGCCACTGGGTCTAAACAGAGAGCATTACATGTTTATGTATTTACAATAACAGCATAGTTTCTATGAATAACTTTGGATTTTTCAACATTTCTGTAACAATTAAGTTTCATTTTTAGCTCATCACGCTAGCACATGACCAACCTAATCAAAATATTTTTTTACGCATTACATCTTTGTTCTAGGATGCCTGGTGAACGAAGTGCAGGTGCCAGGAGACCCACAGTCTGAATCACAACTAACATAACTATGGGACATATCTTCTACCCCAAAAGCTGTTATAGAACTGGACTGTTTCTTTAGAGAAAGACTGCTGCACACTTGGTGCACAAAAGAATGCAATTACAGATCTTTCCTTTCAAAAGCTGTCTCTTTTCCTAAAGGCCTTATACTTATTGCAATTCCGATGAAGAAATCATTTTTACATTAATGTTTTTATTTGCACAGCTTTACCTATTACCACAGCTTGTATGAGCACCAATTGTTTTAATTTGTGCTCTTGTTTTCACATTTTTCTGTTCCTCTTTAAAAATTTATCTTTGCTGTTTTCTTTTGTATGTGTTTCATAGATATTTATTCTTGTATTAATATATACCTTTATTTGATTTTTTGCATAGATGCTGATATATATGAATTTTATTCTGTTCTAATCTATTAAAGCGAGTATAAGAAAGCTTTAGTTGAAGTTCTTCATTTGAGTTCTGAGGTTCCTTTGAGAGGCCCAAGTGAGTGATCTGTCAAAGCAACACAAGATTTTTCTGAAGAGGATGTGTTGACCCAAATACAACTCAAAATAGCTCCCCATGAGGTGTTTTGGGCCTTGTTTTGAGACAGAGGACAAGTACTGACCCTAACATTCATGACATTTCCAGAGTATAAGTCTGGATATGAGCAAATGGAAAAGGATGGAAAGGGGAGGGGGCATCTCTCCTTCAAATCCTGGGCTTGTTTTGACAAGAGATACAGGATAAAATATTGTAGTCTGTTCAGAAAAAAAACACATTTCTATTATTAATGTATTTGTTTGTATTGTGATGGAATATAAAAATATCTAGAAAAACAATATAGAAAAGTAAAACATATGCAAAACTAAAAAACTATTTAAATGAAATAATGTAATGACAAATATATTCCTTGGAAATGCATTGGTTTTAAAGTTGGACTAATTGCAAAAAAAAAAAAAAAATTACATATGCCCATTGAATGGGATTAGTACTCAACAGTGAAGACTCTTTACTGACAGAACAGCACAGCCAAAGTCATTTGAAATGAGCACAAATGGCAACAGATGGAGCAAAAAGATAAAAAAAAAAAAATCTCCCAAGTGTTTTTGCTGTCATGACATGAACTCAAGCCAAAACTCCTGGAAGATTGCCAATTATGTGTATCCAGTGTAATGTTCTCAAACACATTGACATCTGACTCTTCTTAGAAAATAAAAATGCAAGACACAAAACATCTGCATGGAATTTGATTCGTGATGATAGCCTTCAAGAATCTGAGAAAAAATTCCTTGCCTAACACTAACAGGCTGGATAATAATTAACGAGTATACTACTACATTTGTTCAAAAGTTGTCTTTTAACAATGAGCTCTGATGGAGTTTATTGCACGTAACATCTATAAACTACCACATAGCCAAAATATAACAATGATAGATTAAATACTAAAAATGATTAGTGATAATGCATAGGGAATAAGACAGATAAAGATATACAGACTTCTGTCTGTGCAGTGCATGGTGCCTGAAATCATGGGGAATTTGGGATGGTGGATATTAATCATGCCAGATGGATGTCAAGGATCAGAAGCACAGTGTGTCTGTGACAAATATGATGGTGCAGGCAGGAGCTATAGTAATTAGCTTAAAGGCACATTTAACCTTCTTGAGAAACCTTTCAAAAGAAGGCTGAAAAGAAGAAGACAGACCCCTGTATACAAATTGGAAATTAAATGGATATGTCATGTCCACAGTTTATCTGTGTTAAATATCTGGATATCATTTAGTTTCTCACAGACCCCTTTTGGGTCAGCTTCTGCTTGGTAAACAAGACAGTCATATTTAAGGTAAGATACCATTTAACAACATATGCATAGCTGTTTAAATCTGTAAGCGCAATATGAGATTACTATTTTAACAATGAAAAATGTGTTTCAGATATCATAAATACATTTTCAGTGAAGCTGTGTAAATAATTCTAGATATATAATTCTTACTAGTATATTTTTGTTTTTTTAACTTTCTAAAATTCAGTTTCTGCTACAAAATGGGTAATTTAGAAAACATATTACCGTATTACAGTTAGGTCAAGGGGTGTGATTTTGATTAGGACGAATATTATTTTGTGATCTACAAATAGAACAACAGAGAGGAGTGCTTTTATTAAATGTAAAAACGGGCGTGCAGGTGGCGCCCCTCTCTCATACCCCCTTTCCTATCAGCCTACTGTCAGAAAAACGAGCCACCAGTGCCGTAAAAACAAGAAAAAATACAATAAAATAAAGAAATAAAATAAATGTAAAAATGGCCTGCCATAGCCCCTTCATACTGTATAAACGACCACATTAACAGGAGCAAAAACCTTCTCCTTCGCCATCTTACTCTCATTTGTAGCTGTAGCTGTTTCTCTTTCTTTTAAACAGTTTTTTCCTTTTTTATATTTTTTATATTTTTATATATTTAAATCTCTAGTTCCAGTGGGGTGAAATAGGCACTTCCTGTTGCATGTTGTCATGGTTACCTGTTGAATGGGTGCTACAATGATAATGGCTTTTTATACTTGTTGTGCATGCATTTAACTCTGAGTAGACAAAATTGATTATTAAAATTGATTGACTAATTCATAGCAGCCATTGTGAAACCGAACATTCAGAGTTCCCAGTTTTTGGCTAAATCAATTTAGAGTTGCAGATTTGAATCTGAATTTGTTACACCTGCTTCATGAAACAGACCACAGGTTAGTTCTACTACCGACTTTAGTCAATCACTGTGGTTAGAGTTACATTTCCACAGGGCATTTATTATATAAAACAGAATCATGTCTCTAAACAGACAAACTTGTTTGGAAATAAAGACTTTTCTCCTCTTAACATGTTTCTTTTCTGAACACTAAACCATAATGCCACATCATCCATATAATCTATAGCAAATCTCAATGTTACCGTCCTCACCGTGACATGTTAGCTGTTTGTCTCAGGCTGAGACCAAGTCTCTTAGGTACCAAGAAGGCTGTCTGTGCCTGGCGAGATATCTTGCCAGCACTGGGACTTTCGTCTGTGGCTATTCCGTCCTCTTCTCGTGCAGATGTGTCACAAAGCTCAGGGTTGCGCTTCATGAAGAAAGATTAATTTCTTGTCATTCAGTGTCCATCTAGTTCAGATTTGATCGTGGAGCTTTTAACAGTGGTCGCTCTCTATGTCTTGAGCTTCTAGGGTACTGTGAGTTTCTTGCACCAGCCTGGAGAGGGTGAGGTGCAGCTTGATGACCATGCAAATACACTTTCATTATGGCTTTGGCCTTGGGGTCCCTCCTTTATCTATTCAGTGAAAGCATCTTTGTGTGCATCCTGTGTTTAAACAGTTACTCAGCAGATGATATTGTTGTTGCTGATGAAGGTTCTCAGTCATCCAGGTCATAGTCATTCCGTAAAAATTCAAAAAATATCCACTGGACTTGGTTTCCAAGATTTGAAGACGTTTCGCCACCTCTCCAGGAAGCTTTCTCAATTCAAATGTCTGGATCCGCAGTGAGTTTGAGTCTTATACTGTATAGACAAAGCCTTGTATTGCTTGGAAACATGCAAATGGTAACCGATGAATGGGTCGTTTGTTTCCATCGTTAATATCTGTAATATCTGAAACCTGTCTATGATTCTAAGGGTTGGTCATTAAAGGGGGGGGATTGCCGTTAAGGGGGGATTGTCTTCTGTAATAGCTGAAACCTGTCTATGATTGTTAAGAGTTGGTCGTTAAGTTAAGATATTGTTGTTGATATGTGTGGCTTCGAATGGCAGGAACCTGTAGAGATGCTGCTTCCAGGGCATTATCTATGTGTTCCCATGAACCTCCCTGTCGGGTTGCTCGTCATCTTCCACTTTATCTAGGACTGAGCTGCAGTGGCAGCTGTCTCAGCAGAGACTCCCGGACATCCCTGGCCCCAGATACACTGAAAAAAATGAAACATTGGCTCAATTTTAAAAAATTGAGGTAATCGATCACAACTAATATTGTAGTTTCATGCAATATAAATAATCCATTTGATTTGACCTGAAATATTTAACTTCATGTAAACTAATTTCTGAAGGTTGAACCAAAGCAATTATTTCAGATTTTACTAAATCAAAATAAATACATTGGTTTTATTACTGAATATAAATAATATACTTGGTTCAACCTGAATATTTTAAATCCATTTAAACAACTTTTGAATATGGGAGCAAACTATTTTTTTTTAGTTGTCTGAAATAAAAATTAAAAAATTTAAAGTCATCATAATGTAATGTTAACTTCAGGCCCTGACAGTGACCCAAAAATCCTGCCACAGTATAACTTCAAATTACCTGTTTGCTGTTTTCGAATTATTATGGTATTGATATTCAACATTTAAATGAAGTTCTTGTTTAATATTGACCAAAAAATATACACCGCAGTTCTTGCTGAGCTCATGAGACTGAGCTCAAGCTTCGCGGCTCCCACAGACACGCATCATGGCGGCTAGCTTCCTCTCCAGAGCTCCGGTGACCCATAAAACCTCTGCTCGGCCTCTCCAACGACAATCATAAACATAACTAAGAAAGTTTAGTTTAATTGAGCAAACTATTTTTTTAATTCATTGGAATGAAAACAAACACATTCAATGAAAAACAGCTTTGTTTCACTTTTTTCAGTGTACCTTCTTCAGCTCTGCTGGGAGAAGTCAGAGACACTACCAGGCCAGCCAAGAGACATAGGCCCAGGGATATCCACCGGGCTTTCTCCCATTGGGACGTCCCTGGACATCTCCCAAGGAAGGTGCCAAAGGAACATCCAACAAATATGTAAGAGCCACCTAAGCTAGCTTTTTTTCTTTCAATTTGGTGGAGAAGCGGCTCTACTCTGAGCCTATCCTGGATGACCAAGCTACTCACCCAGTCTCTAAGGCAGTGCTAATTCAAGTCACTTGTATGCTGATTCCTTTTTGCTTCATTCTGTGCATCGGTTACACAATTATATATATATTACAATTTTTAAAAAAAGAAGAAAGAAATTGTCCAGAGAACTGTTCTAAACGAAAGTTATTTTTGTTTTACACTTGTGTAAACAAAATGACAAATAAATCTGTCTAAGTCTAAGTCTTTTAGGATTTACCACATGCTGCCTTATCCTCTGCATTATGTTACTGTAACCAAATCCAACTGGATGCAACTTTTGAGAGACTGCAGGGGGAAAAAGCGGTTTGGCAAGGACCCTGCAATCTGTTGAATGTGGAGTTTGTTTAGGAGTGAGAAAATATGTCATTTCGGGAGTCGTGGTTTATTCCAACGTAAGAGCGGGCGCACCAATGAGCGGCTTTCACGCTCCACCCTACCTGCCTCCTTCCAGCCCCCATCCCGCTTCCCCTTTTCCATCCACATACTTACTACTAAGCACGACCTGCCGCTTTGCCACATCTGGACTGGAGACGCTTCTAAACGCGCAAAAAACTTCAACTTTTCGCATTGACGCTGCGCAAAACCATTAAATTCATTCAGGCGTTCTTGCGCTTTAGCCTATCTGTCCGCTCAGATGATTTCTTGTCTCTCTCCATAGTAAGTAGAGATTCTTATATGTAAACTGGCGTTTCTGTATCCTCCTGGGTAAACAGAGCCACGTTTGGCAGTTTCATATATTCTATGTTAGGCTGCCACGCTTTTCTACACATGATCTGCCACATTTAAGGGTTGATATTGAAGGCGAGGCATCTGTTAAGTCTGGACACGCAGTTTAAGATCATTTATATTAATTGTTATTCATTTCACAGTCTGCTCTTGTCGTATCATTGTTAATATTTACTTTTAAACGCGGAAAGTAAAGCCTGTCTGTGATCTGAATGAATGCGTTGATGGTGACATAAGTTGTGAAAATCAGCAGACACCGTTTATGGAATGACATAATTTTTTTTGCTTTAAAAAAAAAAATAAATAAAAGAAGAAAATTAACTTTACAGCAAAACAAAACAAAAACACATTATGTTTATCTATTTATGATTTTGTCAGATCTGGGAAGAAAAAAACTGGAAGAAACCAGAAGGCGCAAAGCTCCATACTGAAGTGTTTAAGTTAGTCTGCGGGGAAATTTAAAAAGACCGAAAATACAGCGTTGGTTTCTTCCCTACAAAGAATCATTTGAACTTCCCACCGCAGAGAGAGAGAGAGAGAGAGAGAGGGAGAGACATAAATAGTTCTGACATGTGGATGTAATTTCAGCAGAGAGAGAGAGAAAAAAAAAGAAAAAAAAAATACAGATGCGCAGAAATAAAGCGAGCGGGCTGAACCGGAGCATATAGTAGATTATAGGAAATTAAATCGAGGTTAGAGCGGGCGATTACAGAGTTATGATTTCACAAGCCGCCAGGAGCGTCGACCGGCCAGATGGAGTGAAAAGACGCACCACGCTCCACTTTGAAGAGAGTTAAGTAGATTAAATAATTGCTTTTCGAGCTTCATCAGCTGCTTGCTTGAAGGACTTTCACTCTTCGAGGACGCTGCCAAAGGTTCAGGAATGGGATCATCTCTGCATTTCCACAACCTGGACTTTCTTCTCATCTCACTCCTCAGCAGTCTGTGCCTTGTAAGTCATCATTTATTGTCTTAAGCGTAATTAGTGTCCTTTTACTGTGATGCTGCACATGTAAAAGCATGGAGGTCCAGATGTGCTTCCTCTGCACAATGACAGCTTGTCAAACACAGAGAAGGTAAACTATCAGCTATTGCATTTTTCCACATGTCCTTTGCACTGGGAATGTTGAGGAGCATTCATATAGATTTTAAGGGTTCATCAGAGAGCCACACACACTACTAATGTTGTGATTGGCCTTGATTTCTTGTAAATTTCATCATCATGTTTGGGTGTGTAGTTAAAGTCACTTTCCCCAAGAATTATAAAAGGGAAATTGGCCTTTTTTTCACATCACCTCTGTGTCATTAGCTGAGTCTGTGTTGCATGTCACAGTTTCATCAACCTGTGTTACAGTAATTACAAAATATTCCAGGCAAACAATTACCTTCCATTACAAAGTTCATTGTTGCATTTCATTTCATTTTACCTCAGTTTTGTACTCGTGTGCAGGGTCTAATTTAGGAGTCCATGTTCTCTGAGCTAGAGCCAGTTTTGGTGTCCTTACCATCAAGTTTGTTTTGCCTTTGCAAATTAAATGAGACTAAAAGTATGCTACGTGTCAATTTTAAGGTTTATGTGTCTTGTATAGGTTCTTTGAAAGCATAGTGTAATTTAGCAAAATATCTTCAGCTATAAAAAGAAAAACTCATGGATGTGGCTGTGTAAGATGGTCACTAAAGTACTTAATTATCTAAGACTAGGGTGGCTAAAGCTTGCAGTTGTGATGTCTGGTCAGAGGTCATTTTATTGGTTTCATATAGTTAAATTATCTAATCTGATACAGACTTCTGTTTATTCACTTTAATTGAAATACAGGATAAAACATTAACTTGTTAGGAGAAACAGAAATCTGAAGACCACAACAATATAAGCATCGCGTAAAGTGCAGCACAGCCTGTGATACCTTACAGTGGCTTATCTTTTTGAATTTTCTTGAATCATGGCAACAAATGTTTATAAAATCCTCAAATCTTACATGCAATTCAATTAGGTTATAGATTACAAGAGAAGAAAAGATAAACATTAAAATTTTCTTTGCCAGTTTTTTCTTGCAATCATCATCATCTACTTTGAGGACAAAATGTTCTCTTGCTACCAAATACTTCACATGCTGATGAAAAGATAATCTGTTAGCCACTAAAGGTGTAACTAAACCCGTTATAAATGCATAAAGCTGTCCCAGATGGATTTTGAAAATGCCACCAAAGTGGGCAGTGCCATAAGAGCAATGTGTGGGGATGGAGAGGAGAGGTTTAAAGTCGTAGGGAAGTCATATTTCAAATCAATTTCAAATCATTCTGGCTTAAACATGTATATAATGTACCCTTTATCAGACCAGATTGTCCCAAAAGTTTGAACATTTCTATAAAAAAAAAATCCTGTCTTAAAGTCTGTGTTTTTTTTATTTTTTTTTTTTTTATTGTTAATTTATGCAGGCCAGTTAGTTATACGTCAGCTTGTACACCTAAATTCGGCCAATCATATATCAAATGTCATCTGTCAATCAAATTTTTTCGGTCATTGAATCTTGATTCATATGTCACAGCCAATATACGGAATGGTTGAAATAAGAATAATTCATCATTGAGTTACGTCCCCAGTTTTCACGGGGATGGACGTCTGTGTCTTCGGCAGGCGTAGAGCTAACAGAACTGGCAGCGTTGCGAGGCAAGGGCTCTAACATGTATGGCTGTAAGCCTTCTACACCAAACCAAGCTTCTGCCACCCTGGCGTCCTCTTCCACAACAACTTCATCCTCGGTTTCCTCTCTAAATAAAAAATATATGACGGAGGAGACTCATCCATGACCTTTGAAACAAAACTCTCCTCCTCTTGCATGTTTCTACTGTCCATAGCGTTCCTTGACAGTGACAGACATATTTACGCAAGGTTGTTATGCTGTGGGAATCTTAAACCTACCANCAAACTTGCCTCTTTCCCTCACCACCTCGGCTGTATCTAGACCCACAGCTAATTTGTGATTGTCCCCTTTGTGTTGTGGCGTGGAATATCATAGCGCAGACCACGCTTCAGAATTGGGCATAAATCAAAAATATCTGCCTCATTCCTGCGACAAGCTCACTGCAACGCACTGGGGAGTGTAACCAGCCCTTTAGAAAGAAAGTAGTTGTGCTCCAGCCATCAGGGATTTAGATACTGTTCGACATACTTTTATGAACTCGAGAACAATTAATCACTCCTATCCTGCAATAATTTGTGACTGGCAAGCCATTGTTTGGGAGACTTTGGGATTTGTTTTGAGGCCACTGGGTCTAAACAGAGAGCATTACATGTTTATGTATTTACAATAACAGCATAGTTTCTATGAATAACTTTGGATTTTTCAACATTTCTGTAACAATTAAGTTTCATTTTTAGCTCATCACGCTAGCACATGACCAACCTAATCAAAATATTTTTTTACGCATTACATCTTTGTTCTAGGATGCCTGGTGAACGAAGTGCAGGTGCCAGGAGACCCACAGTCTGAATCACAACTAACATAACTATGGGACATATCTTCTACCCCAAAAGCTGTTATAGAACTGGACTGTTTCTTTAGAGAAAGACTGCTGCACACTTGGTGCACAAAAGAATGCAATTACAGATCTTTCCTTTCAAAAGCTGTCTCTTTTCCTAAAGGCCTTATACTTATTGCAATTCCGATGAAGAAATCATTTTTACATTAATGTTTTTATTTGCACAGCTTTACCTATTACCACAGCTTGTATGAGCACCAATTGTTTTAATTTGTGCTCTTGTTTTCACATTTTTCTGTTCCTCTTTAAAAATTTATCTTTGCTGTTTTCTTTTGTATGTGTTTCATAGATATTTATTCTTGTATTAATATATACCTTTATTTGATTTTTTGCATAGATGCTGATATATATGAATTTTATTCTGTTCTAATCTATTAAAGCGAGTATAAGAAAGCTTTAGTTGAAGTTCTTCATTTGAGTTCTGAGGTTCCTTTGAGAGGCCCAAGTGAGTGATCTGTCAAAGCAACACAAGATTTTTCTGAAGAGGATGTGTTGACCCAAATACAACTCAAAATAGCTCCCCATGAGGTGTTTTGGGCCTTGTTTTGAGACAGAGGACAAGTACTGACCCTAACATTCATGACATTTCCAGAGTATAAGTCTGGATATGAGCAAATGGAAAAGGATGGAAAGGGGAGGGGGCATCTCTCCTTCAAATCCTGGGCTTGTTTTGACAAGAGATACAGGATAAAATATTGTAGTCTGTTCAGAAAAAAAAAACATTGCTATTATTAATGTATTTGTTTGTATTGTGATGGAATATAAAAATATCTAGAAAAACAATATAGAAAAGTAAAACATATGCAAAACTAAAAAACTATTTAAATGAAATAATGTAATGACAAATATATTCCTTGGAAATGCATTGGTTTTAAAGTTGGACTAATTGCAAAAAAAAAAAAAAAATTACATATGCCCATTGAATGGGATTAGTACTCAACAGTGAAGACTCTTTACTGACAGAACAGCACAGCCAAAGTCATTTGAAATGAGCACAAATGGCAACAGATGGAGCAAAAAGATAAAAAAAAAAAAATCTCCCAAGTGTTTTTGCTGTCATGACATGAACTCAAGCCAAAACTCCTGGAAGATTGCCAATTATGTGTATCCAGTGTAATGTTCTCAAACACATTGACATCTGACTCTTCTTAGAAAATAAAAATGCAAGACACAAAACATCTGCATGGAATTTGATTCGTGATGATAGCCTTCAAGAATCTGAGAAAAAATTCCTTGCCTAACACTAACAGGCTGGATAATAATTAACGAGTATACTACTACATTTGTTCAAAAGTTGTCTTTTAACAATGAGCTCTGATGGAGTTTATTGCACGTAACATCTATAAACTACCACATAGCCAAAATATAACAATGATAGATTAAATACTAAAAATGATTAGTGATAATGCATAGGGAATAAGACAGATAAAGATATACAGACTTCTGTCTGTGCAGTGCATGGTGCCTGAAATCATGGGGAATTTGGGATGGTGGATATTAATCATGCCAGATGGATGTCAAGGATCAGAAGCACAGTGTGTCTGTGACAAATATGATGGTGCAGGCAGGAGCTATAGTAATTAGCTTAAAGGCACATTTAACCTTCTTGAGAAACCTTTCAAAAGAAGGCTGAAAAGAAGAAGACAGACCCCTGTATACAAATTGGAAATTAAATGGATATGTCATGTCCACAGTTTATCTGTGTTAAATATCTGGATATCATTTAGTTTCTCACAGACCCCTTTTGGGTCAGCTTCTGCTTGGTAAACAAGACAGTCATATTTAAGGTAAGATACCATTTAACAACATATGCATAGCTGTTTAAATCTGTAAGCGCAATATGAGATTACTATTTTAACAATGAAAAATGTGTTTCAGATATCATAAATACATTTTCAGTGAAGCTGTGTAAATAATTCTAGATATATAATTCTTACTAGTATATTTTTGTTTTTTTAACTTTCTAAAATTCAGTTTCTGCTACAAAATGGGTAATTTAGAAAACATATTACCGTATTACAGTTAGGTCAAGGGGTGTGATTTTGATTAGGACGAATATTATTTTGTGATCTACAAATAGAACAACAGAGAGGAGTGCTTTTATTAAATGTAAAAACGGGCGTGCAGGTGGCGCCCCTCTCTCATACCCCCTTTCCTATCAGCCTACTGTCAGAAAAACGAGCCACCAGTGCCGTAAAAACAAGAAAAAATACAATAAAATAAAGAAATAAAATAAATGTAAAAATGGCCTGCCATAGCCCCTTCATACTGTATAAACGACCACATTAACAGGAGCAAAAACCTTCTCCTTCGCCATCTTACTCTCATTTGTAGCTGTAGCTGTTTCTCTTTCTTTTAAACAGTTTTTTCCTTTTTTATATTTTTTATATTTTTATATATTTAAATCTCTAGTTCCAGTGGGGTGAAATAGGCACTTCCTGTTGCATGTTGTTATGGTTACCTGTTGAATGGGTGCTACAATGATAATGGCTTTTTATACTTGTTGTGCATGCATTTAACTCTGAGTAGACAAAATTGATTATTAAAATTGATTGACTAATTCATAGCAGCCATTGTGAAACCGAACATTCAGAGTTCCCAGTTTTTGGCTAAATCAATTTAGAGTTGCAGATTTGAATCTGAATTTGTTACACCTGCTTCATGAAACAGACCACAGGTTAGTTCTACTACCGACTTTAGTCAATCACTGTGGTTAGAGTTACATTTCCACAGGGCATTTATTATATAAAACAGAATCATGTCTCTAAACAGACAAACTTGTTTGGAAATAAAGACTTTTCTCCTCTTAACATGTTTCTTTTCTGAACACTAAACCATAATGCCACATCATCCATATAATCTATAGCAAATCTCAATGTTACCGTCCTCACCGTGACATGTTAGCTGTTTGTCTCAGGCTGAGACCAAGTCTCTTAGGTACCAAGAAGGCTGTCTGTGCCTGGCGAGATATCTTGCCAGCACTGGGACTTTCGTCTGTGGCTATTCCGTCCTCTTCTCGTGCAGATGTGTCACAAAGCTCAGGGTTGCGCTTCATGAAGAAAGATTAATTTCTTGTCATTCAGTGTCCATCTAGTTCAGATTTGATCGTGGAGCTTTTAACAGTGGTCGCTCTCTATGTCTTGAGCTTCTAGGGTACTGTGAGTTTCTTGCACCAGCCTGGAGAGGGTGAGGTGCAGCTTGATGACCATGCAAATACACTTTCATTATGGCTTTGGCCTTGGGGTCCCTCCTTTATCTATTCAGTGAAAGCATCTTTGTGTGCATCCTGTGTTTAAACAGTTACTCAGCAGATGATATTGTTGTTGCTGATGAAGGTTCTCAGTCATCCAGGTCATAGTCATTCCGTAAAAATTCAAAAAATATCCACTGGACTTGGTTTCCAAGATTTGAAGACGTTTCGCCACCTCTCCAGGAAGCTTTCTCAATTCAAATGTCTGGATCCGCAGTGAGTTTGAGTCTTATACTGTATAGACAAAGCCTTGTATTGCTTGGAAACATGCAAATGGTAACCGATGAATGGGTCGTTTGTTTCCATCGTTAATATCTGTAATATCTGAAACCTGTCTATGATTCTAAGGGTTGGTCATTAAAGGGGGGGGATTGCCGTTAAGGGGGGATTGTCTTCTGTAATAGCTGAAACCTGTCTATGATTGTTAAGAGTTGGTCGTTAAGTTAAGATATTGTTGTTGATATGTGTGGCTTCGAATGGCAGGAACCTGTAGAGATGCTGCTTCCAGGGCATTATCTATGTGTTCCCATGAACCTCCCTGTCGGGTTGCTCGTCATCTTCCACTTTATCTAGGACTGAGCTGCAGTGGCAGCTGTCTCAGCAGAGACTCCCGGACATCCCTGGCCCCAGATACACTGAAAAAAATGAAACATTAGCTCAATTTAAAAAAATTGAGGTAATCGATCACAACTAATATTGTAGTTTCATGCAATATAAATAATCCATTTGATTTGACCTGAAATATTTAACTTCATGTAAACTAATTTCTGAAGGTTGAACCAAAGCAATTATTTCAGATTTTACTAAATCAAAATAAATACATTGGTTTTATTACTGAATATAAATAATATACTTGGTTCAACCTGAATATTTTAAATCCATTTAAACAACTTTTGAATATGGGAGCAAACTATTTTTTTTTAGTTGTCTGAAATAAAAATTAAAAAATTTAAAGTCATCATAATGTAATGTTAACTTCAGGCCCTGACAGTGACCCAAAAATCCTGCCACAGTATAACTTCAAATTACCTGTTTGCTGTTTTCGAATTATTATGGTATTGATATTCAACATTTAAATGAAGTTCTTGTTTAATATTGACCGAAAAATATACACCGCAGTTCTTGCTGAGCTCATGAGACTAAGCTCAAGCTGCGCGGCTCCCACAGACACGCATCATGGCGGCTAGCTTCCTCTCCAGAGCTCCGGTGACCCATAAAACCTCTGCTCGGCCTCTCCAACGACAATCATAAACATAACTAAGAAAGTTTAGTTTAATTGAGCAAACTATTTTTTTAATTCATTGGAATGAAAACAAACACATTCAATGAAAAACAGCTTTGTTTCACTTTTTTCAGTGTACCTTCTTCAGCTCTGCTGGGAGAAGTCAGAGACACTACCAGGCCAGCCAAGAGACATAGGCCCAGGGATATCCACCGGGCTTTCTCCCATTGGGACGTCCCTGGACATCTCCCAAGGAAGGTGCCAAAGGAACATCCAACAAATATGTAAGAGCCACCTAAGCTAGCTTTTTTTCTTTCAATTTGGTGGAGAAGCGGCTCTACTCTGAGCCTATCCTGGATGACCAAGCTACTCACCCAGTCTCTAAGGCAGTGCTAATTCAAGTCACTTGTATGCTGATTCCTTTTTGCTTCATTCTGTGCATCGGTTACACAATTATATATATATTACAATTTTTAAAAAAAGAAGAAAGAAATTGTCCAGAGAACTGTTCTAAACGAAAGTTATTTTTGTTTTACACTTGTGTAAACAAAATGACAAATAAATCCGTCTAAGTCTAAGTCTTTTAGGATTTACCACCGGCTGCCTTATCCTCTGCATTATGTTACTGTAACCAAATCCAACTGGATGCAACTTTTGAGAGACTGCAGGGGGAAAAAGCGGTTTGGCAAGGACCCTGCAATCTGTTGAATGTGGAGTTTGTTTAGGAGTGAGAAAATATGTCATTTCGGGAGTCGTGGTTTATTCCAACGTAAGAGCGGGCGCACCAATGAGCGGCTTTCACGCTCCACCCTACCTGCCTCCTTCCAGCCCCCATCCCGCTTCCCCTTTTCCATCCACATACTTACTACTAAGCACGACCTGCCGCTTTGCCACATCTGGACTGGAGACGCTTCTAAACGCGCAAAAAACTTCAACTTTTCGCATTGACGCTGCGCAAAACCATTAAATTCATTCAGGCGTTCTTGCGCTTTAGCCTATCTGTCCGCTCAGATGATTTCTTGTCTCTCTCCATAGTAAGTAGAGATTCTTATATGTAAACTGGCGTTTCTGTATCCTCCTGGGTAAACAGAGCCACGTTTGGCAGTTTCATATATTCTATGTTAGGCTGCCACGCTTTTCTACACATGATCTGCCACATTTAAGGGTTGATATTGAAGGCGAGGCATCTGTTAAGTCTGGACACGCAGTTTAAGATCATTTATATTAATTGTTATTCATTTCACAGTCTGCTCTTGTCGTATCATTGTTAATATTTACTTTTAAACGCGGAAAGTAAAGCCTGTCTGTGATCTGAATGAATGCGTTGATGGTGACATAAGTTGTGAAAATCAGCAGACACCGTTTATGGAATGACATAATTTTTTTTGCTTTAAAAAAAAAAATAAATAAAAGAAGAAAATTAACTTTACAGCAAAACAAAACAAAAACACATTATGTTTATCTATTTATGATTTTGTCAGATCTGGGAAGAAAAAAACTGGAAGAAACCAGAAGGCGCAAAGCTCCATACTGAAGTGTTTAAGTTAGTCTGCGGGGAAATTTAAAAAGACCGAAAATACAGCGTTGGTTTCTTCCCTACAAAGAATCATTTGAACTTCCCACCGCAGAGAGAGAGAGAGAGAGAGAGAGGGAGAGACATAAATAGTTCTGACATGTGGATGTAATTTCAGCAGAGAGAGAGAGAAAAAAAAAGAAAAAAAAAATACAGATGCGCAGAAATAAAGCGAGCGGGCTGAACCGGAGCATATAGTAGATTATAGGAAATTAAATCGAGGTTAGAGCGGGCGATTACAGAGTTATGATTTCACAAGCCGCCAGGAGCGTCGACCGGCCAGATGGAGTGAAAAGACGCACCACGCTCCACTTTGAAGAGAGTTAAGTAGATTAAATAATTGCTTTTCGAGCTTCATCAGCTGCTTGCTTGAAGGACTTTCACTCTTCGAGGACGCTGCCAAAGGTTCAGGAATGGGATCATCTCTGCATTTCCACAACCTGGACTTTCTTCTCATCTCACTCCTCAGCAGTCTGTGCCTTGTAAGTCATCATTTATTGTCTTAAGCGTAATTAGTGTCCTTTTACTGTGATGCTGCACATGTAAAAGCATGGAGGTCCAGATGTGCTTCCTCTGCACAATGACAGCTTGTCAAACACAGAGAAGGTAAACTATCAGCTATTGCATTTTTCCACATGTCCTTTGCACTGGGAATGTTGAGGAGCATTCATATAGATTTTAAGGGTTCATCAGAGAGCCACACACACTACTAATGTTGTGATTGGCCTTGATTTCTTGTAAATTTCATCATCATGTTTGGGTGTGTAGTTAAAGTCACTTTCCCCAAGAATTATAAAAGGGAAATTGGCCTTTTTTTCACATCACCTCTGTGTCATTAGCTGAGTCTGTGTTGCATGTCACAGTTTCATCAACCTGTGTTACAGTAATTACAAAATATTCCAGGCAAACAATTACCTTCCATTACAAAGTTCATTGTTGCATTTCATTTCATTTTACCTCAGTTTTGTACTCGTGTGCAGGGTCTAATTTAGGAGTCCATGTTCTCTGAGCTAGAGCCAGTTTTGGTGTCCTTACCATCAAGTTTGTTTTGCCTTTGCAAATTAAATGAGACTAAAAGTATGCTACGTGTCAATTTTAAGGTTTATGTGTCTTGTATAGGTTCTTTGAAAGCATAGTGTAATTTAGCAAAATATCTTCAGCTATAAAAAGAAAAACTCATGGATGTGGCTGTGTAAGATGGTCACTAAAGTACTTAATTATCTAAGACTAGGGTGGCTAAAGCTTGCAGTTGTGATGTCTGGTCAGAGGTCATTTTATTGGTTTCATATAGTTAAATTATCTAATCTGATACAGACTTCTGTTTATTCACTTTAATTGAAATACAGGATAAAACATTAACTTGTTAGGAGAAACAGAAATCTGAAGACCACAACAATATAAGCATCGCGTAAAGTGCAGCACAGCCTGTGATACCTTACAGTGGCTTATCTTTTTGAATTTTCTTGAATCATGGCAACAAATGTTTATAAAATCCTCAAATCTTACATGCAATTCAATTAGGTTATAGATTACAAGAGAAGAAAAGATAAACATTAAAATTTTCTTTGCCAGTTTTTTCTTGCAATCATCATCATCTACTTTGAGGACAAAATGTTCTCTTGCTACCAAATACTTCACATGCTGATGAAAAGATAATCTGTTAGCCACTAAAGGTGTAACTAAACCCGTTATAAATGCATAAAGCTGTCCCAGATGGATTTTGAAAATGCCACCAAAGTGGGCAGTGCCATAAGAGCAATGTGTGGGGATGGAGAGGAGAGGTTTAAAGTCGTAGGGAAGTCATATTTCAAATCAATTTCAAATCATTCTGGCTTAAACATGTATATAATGTACCCTTTATCAGACCAGATTGTCCCAAAAGTTTGAACATTTCTATAAAAAAAAAATCCTGTCTTAAAGTCTGTGTTTTTTTTATTTTTTTTTTTTTTATTGTTAATTTATGCAGGCCAGTTAGTTATACGTCAGCTTGTACACCTAAATTCGGCCAATCATATATCAAATGTCATCTGTCAATCAAATTTTTTCGGTCATTGAATCTTGATTCATATGTCACAGCCAATATACGGAATGGTTGAAATAAGAATAATTCATCATTGAGTTACGTCCCCAGTTTTCACGGGGATGGACGTCTGTGTCTTCGGCAGGCGTAGAGCTAACAGAACTGGCAGCGTTGCGAGGCAAGGGCTCTAACATGTACGGCTGTAAGCCTTCTACACCAAACCAAGCTTCTGCCACCCTGGCGTCCTCTTCCACAACAACTTCATCCTCGGTTTCCTCTCTAAATAAAAAATATATGACGGAGGAGACTCATCCATGACCTTTGAAACAAAACTCTCCTCCTCTTGCATGTTTCTACTGTCCATAGCGTTCCTTGACAGTGNGACATATTTACTCAAGGTTGTTATGCTGTGAGAATCTTAAACCTACCTATGCCTAGTAATCACACTCTTGTTCTGTCAAGCACGTTCCCTTACTCATACAATAGCTGAAGGAGGCTCGAGCCCCTTGTTGTGTAAAATGTATTAAAGGTCTCATCTGACTGACTTCCAATTGTCAAAATGTTTAATCTCTCCAGCAGGCTTGATTAACCATTGTAAGGTTTGCTTTAACCAAAGATACCATGACTTGTAAATGCCTTTTTTTAAATATTGTCATAGCTGTATCCAAAAAGCCCACTGCACATGCACACACCGTGTAGGCAGTGCAGCACACTGTTGGTTTTGTGTGTTTTGGCTAAAGCTGATGTGCATTCAACAGGCAGTTCGCCCAGGCTCTGAGGTACAGTGCATTTTCCTAGTGATGTGGTCCATCACTGTGCCGCAGTGGACCTCTGGGCTCAGTGGCATAGATGGCAGAAGAAAACAATTAAAATAAAACTGTATTTATAGCTGATTCAACATTAAGTCACTAAAAGGCTCTGTCTGTGAATGATGTTTACCCATTTTTATGTTAGGTGTTTGCTCAGTCTTTCCCTCCACCCAAAAAAAAAAAGCTGTGGCCATCTAAACTTAGAGTGGAAAGTCTGGCTTTTCAAACATGAAATAAGGCTTTTTGACTTGAAACATCTTGTAAAAATGCAGGAGTTTTCTAGGGGCTCTGTATTTAAACTCATATTTTTAGGTGCTGCACTTCCAACATATTTATTGATCATAACACACACAAGCGGAGGAGTAACCATTATTGCGTTTTACACTTCAACAGGCAAGCAGCTGTGACAATCAACAGATCAAGTATTAGCTCACACCACCTTTGTTCGATGTGACAGGCTGCCTTACTCTATTATTACATTTATTAGGAGGAAGCGGGGCTTTCAGAAAGTCTTAGCAGGGATTTAATTTCTACCTCATGACTGTGTTTTCCTCCTTGATGACTTGCATGTGTCTGGATATGCAGAACGGATTTGTGTCTGCTCAGTGCAGCCAAGCATTATGTCAAGGTTCTGTAGACAATGTATTGTGGCAAAAAAGTCAGGTTTTGCTGTGTGGTGGAGAAAAACTATATTTTCACATTTTATTTCATTCATTTTTCTTCCAGAAAGTTCCACAAACATGTTAGAGTTGCATTGCTGATAAACAAACCCACTATGATTTTCACATTAATCCACTAGTGAAATTAATGCACACATAATAAAAAATATATTATTGAAAAAAATAAGTGTTTTTCTGCATAATAGCACCTTCAATGATGATCGATAGGATAATTTGTATACCCCAGGGTCATGTGTGTGGCATACAGTTTTACCTTAGTGAGTGCAAGAAGAAAATGACACAAACAAAAAAACTTTAAACTACATACATCTATACTCCTCATAACCTTTTCAATGTAATTTTATCCATCCCTGTCAATTTTTTTACCCAGGAGAATTTCATAATGCAGATTACAGTGCTGGATAATCTCTTATCAGTCTGTCCCCGGTAATTAGTGCCAGCAAATATTTTTTCACTAATTTACCCAGTGGTTCATTTGTAAAATGGGTTTCGATATTGAAATTCCTTTTTAAATGCCTCAGCTGAAAGCTAACATGACTTATGCAAAAACCTGTTCCAATCTGTGTGTGTTTATTTGCAATATGTGAATGTGTTTGAAAGGGTAAAACATGAAATATCATGTAAAATACAAGGCCTTGTATTTTAATTTTTTTAGTTTTTTACTGAATGTAGTAAAAATACTTTTCTGACGAGGAATAAATCAGGACAAGACATATAGGCTAATTATAATCATATTTTGCAGGTGTATATGGTTTAGGCTTTGTTCATCAGTATTTTCAGAGAGATTTGTGAAGTAAAAATCACAGATATGTTGCTTAGTGTGCTCCTAACTGCTAAAGGTATATTTATAGCTGTCAGTCTTTATTAGGTAGATTGTTGTTATAATCTTTGGCTACATTTACACTGCAGGCAAATGTGACCTAAAAGCTGTTTTGTTTTTTTGCCTATATGTGAAATTATTCAAATTTTTAATCAATGTCAAATAGAAAAATTATAATCTTTTCACTTAAAAAAATATAAATTTTCCCACTTTCACATGTACTTAATTGCATACGTATCCAATGGATCTTAAACCGTCTGTGATTTGTACAGTTCTGTCACATTATGTCAGATTTTCATGTTATTATCCAGGCTCTGACAACTCATTCCTAACGACTCATCTCTAGCCAAGCAGTCACTGCTCTGCAAAACCACATTGTAAATTGTTATGCCCTTTTTTCTAACCTTTCTTTGTCTTGTTATGATGTGATCATATTATTATCTGCTCCCATTGTTCAATAACTTATAATAGGGACACAGAGATGCCAACATTTGTTAGGACTTCCAGGAGGAGTTCCCTGTAGTGTGATGTCTATACTGTCCTTCTGTACATGTGGGTTGGATATGGGCTGGGAAACAATCCAAAGAGTCTGATAGTGACCACTATTATTAGGTAGTCTGAACAACAATGCAAAAAAAATCTTAATCAAGCTTCAAGACCTGCAGTGTGACCTGCAGTCTGGTAATGAATTTACAATAATAGGATTTAAAAACAAATGCAAAAATTTAGGAGAGAAGACAGCAAAATGAAAAAAGATGTCTTCAAACAGACTAAACTGTTGGCATGGGACTTATAAAAGGCTCATGCATGTTCAATCCTTTGATTTGAGTGCATTTTTTTATAATTAGAATTAAACTGCACTAATTTAATTCTCAAGGAAGATGGTGAAAACCCAAACACAGGAAGCTATAATCTGGAGGAGTGGGATTTAAGGCCATGCATTTTTGCAGCAGGACCTGGCCAGCCCAATAATAAATTATACGTAATTTATAGCGTGTTTCAGGGGGCATGTAGGAAAAATTTGAGACAATCTGTAAAAGACACTAAAGTTCTAAAACCAGACCCTTCAAAATGAAAAAAGAAACATATTGGTAAATCCTTCTAGCCTGGGTGCCGTTTCATGAAGCAGGTTTAACAAACCCAGATCCAGCTCTAAATTGATCTAGCCCAAGGCCCCGTCCACACGAAGCAGAACCCTGGCCTAAACGCACAAATTTTTCACCAAACCAGCCTCTCATCCATACGAAGACGGCGTTTCGGGGGTCTGTAAACGATCTTTTTTTTATTAAGCCTTCAGAGTGGGAAGATTTTGAAACGCCGTTTTCGCGTTTCCATCTTTAAGCTCTAACCGCATTTTTTTTCTTACACGCATGCGTCATAGCGCCGCCTCTAAACACGCATGCGCGACACAGTATCACAACAACAATGGCGCCGTACTGTGTTGAATGGTTGCTGCTCATGCTACTCACCCTGCTGTCGGGCTTACAACAGAATCTTCTTCTTCTGGAATATCTCCAGGAAGAACAGAGCAATATAGACGACATAGTTCAGCACCTGAAGTTGACTTAACCACGAAAATGGACCCGCAGGGCCATTTTCCGGTTTTCCGGTTTGGTTGTTTTATAAATATTACTGCACATGCCCAACATTTCGTTGCCTGTTTTCGCCTATTTTTGCTTTGGCACCACAGCGCCACTTACAGGCCTGGCATACATTTTGCAGCATTTTCATGCATTCGTGTGGTCGATCACATTTATTTTACGTCTCCGTCTTTACGACAAAGGTTCTGGAAAATATTAGCTTTTCGTGTTCGTTTTGACTTCGTGTGGACGGGGCCTAAGGTTGGGAACTCTGAGTTTTCAGTTTCACAACAGCTGCTATGAATTAGTTGAATTGACTCTAAGTAAGTCCACGCAGAGTTGAACAGGTGCGTAATAAGGATAAAAAGCCAATGTCAATGACAAACAATGACGGCAGGTAACAGCAAGTGCTTATTTCAATTCAATTAAATTCAATTATAGTTTAATTATATAGTGCCAATTCACAACACATGTCATCTCAAGGCATTTTAGAGTTTCATCCCAGTTGATCTAGAGATTTCATTGAAGAAATAAAAAAAAAGAGAGAACTTGTTAAAAAGACAAAGAAACAGCGCTACAGCTACAAAGGTGAGGAAGATGGCGAAGGAGAAGTTTGTTGATCAAGGATTCTTTGTGATCAAAATCCCACTCCTAGACTGAACTGTAATAATATATTTTCAAAATTACCTGTTTTTAGCAGGAACTGAATTTCAGAAAAAAAAAAATTATACTATTAAGAATTAAGTTTTATATTCCGTGAAACATTTTCACATTTAGTTGTTCTAGCATGTATTAACATGACTGAAAATGTATTTATGATATGGGGATCAAAATTATTTTCCAGACATCCAGAATGTTTATTCTAGATGTGAAGAATGTAATTTTCTTTGAAATTGTCACTTTGACAAGGATTGATTGTGCCAGTAGGCTCAGTAGATTGGTATCACTGAATGAACCCTAATCCTAACTCTGATCTAACTCCTGTGGAATTATTTAATCTATTTAAGCCTAATCTGAAAATAAATTCAGTAGTTCTTCTTTTAGTGTAACAATAAAGAAATAAAAAAGTTATCCACGTCTCGATCATATTAAACAAACCAAGAACAAACTAATGCCATATCCTGTCAACTGAGTTTTAGAATCCTCTCCCTATAAATATTTAATTCTCTGTGAAATAATGCTGATTATTCTTTAATAAGACCCTCGTCAAACGGACATGCAATGTTTGTTAAACCTAATGGGTCTAATTCACCTAGTGAATGTTTTTTTCATAAACAAAACTATGACAATCTATTTGCAAGCTTAATTGATTAAGCCCCAAGTCAAGTAACACTGGTGTATTTTCTTAAAGAAATATGACTGGAACTATTAAAAATATAGGTTTTGTAAATCATGTCAATGAGTGTAATGGTTTGGTCTTTAGCTTACCTTTTTACATTAGAACCAAAACCTTTGCTGCATTGTATTACAAATTGTAACAGCTTATAATGCATAAAACTATATTTGAAAGAAGTCAATATATTTGAATTATGTTGTTTATTTAATACCTATTTTTTATTCTATTTTGTATTTTATTTATGGGAATAAATTGTATGCAATAAATTTGATGAATTGTTGTAAATAGGGCTGGGAATTAATTGCATTTGTAATATAATCGCAATTTAACAAAACGCAATTTTCAAATTGCAGAGGCACTCAATTTTGGTCATATTACATTTAAAGGAAAAGTCCGGTCAGCAAGCAATGATCAATGGATTATTATCTATACCTGAAACTAATACATTAGCAGTGAATTAATTAATTTAGCGTTAATCAGTAAAAAAATAAAGATAATAATTTTCATCTTGATCACTGAGTCTGGGTCCGGCCATTTTTAACCAAATATAGAAACACCTCACTTCTGACATCTTCCGGCAGTGACGTCGCAGTGCGGTAATCCTAGTGCTATTCTCCCCGCTTTACAAGCAAAATCAATGGGAGCTACTAGACACACCTGCAATCACCAACAATTATTTTAGATTTCAAGAGGCCTTCACCTCTGAAATTTACGAGAGCTATAGTTAAACTGACAATGCTTAGGTGCATGGCAGTTGGATGTTGTAATACATCGGCTAAAGGTAAAAAAAAAATGTTATTTCACCTTCCTCCAAGGACAGGTTCGTCGATGGATTGCCAACTTGAAGAGGGAGGATTTTCCATTGACCTTCTGGCCAGAGAAAAACATGTAATATGTAGCCAACATTTTTAAGAAGAATGTTTTCAAGATAACTTGGATAATAACGCGTTGTGACAAACACCAGATAGAGCACTGGGACTTGCTCAACAGCCGATACCGCACCGTGATGTCACAAACTGGTAGGTAGCAGCAGTGTTCTCTGAAAAAACATGGATGTCACTTATCCTTTATTGAACAGTATGCAATAATTTAATATTTAAAGTACTTTCAGAAGTTTGAATTCTGAATATGACCAAACTTTTTCTTTAACAAAAGTAAATAGCTAATTTTCTCCTTCCAGCCCTTTCAGTCGTAGTAATATGCTTAACATGGGTTTGCAACAGGAGTGAAGAGAGATGTGCAGCTAGCATGCTGATTCATTCATGAAAGTAGAATTTAGCACTTTTTCTCACAAAGGTTACAGTAAATCCTGCAAGAAAGAACTCTAAACAAGAAAGCTTATAAGGTCAGAAAGAAACATAAATCCTGTAATAAAATGTTGACATGATTGTGATTAGTGCAATGTACAATTAAAATGAAATTACTATCACAATATTGGTGTGAAATAATCAAATTTTAATTCCTGGCAAAATTGTTCAGCTCTAGTTGTAAATAAGTTTAAGCTAAACTGAACCGTGAAGTAAATGGACTGCAACAGGCTTCCATTATGACATAAATTTCAGCAAATTTATTACAAAGATTTGGCTCCAGTTGTGAAAATGCAGTGTTTATTTTCTGTTATAATGAACTGCTTTTTGAGCTTATTACTATCAAGTCAGCCAGGATTTTTTTCTGTGCACTTTTTTCTTCTCCAAAACCCATATTCTTCTCAAGGCTACTTCTGAAGAGTAGGATTGTGTTAGAAAATTTCCAAATCTGCATGAAATATCATATTAATTCCTACGGTTCAATTCACATAACCAAAGATATTTTTTTTTAAATATGCATTCACCCCCGCCCCTATACCAGTTATTAACAACTAACATTTTAATAATTTGGTGATGTTATAATACTAGGATTAATTTGTTGCATAGCTAGACAGTCATGTAATTCAAGTAACAACCATACAAATGTTTTGTAATACCAGCAATGTAATGTCAAATCAGATAAAAAATAATAAATTCTTTGGAAATGAAATTTAATTGATTCTTGAAATACCCAGCCCTACTGAAAGGTTAAAAAATGGGTTGAATAAGAAATAGTTTTTATTAGCTTTTGTATTAATAAGGCAGCCCCCCAAAAGGTGGCCAGTGGATGAGTACTGTTTAGTTAGGTAATTATGACATTTAAGCAGTGTCATTAACCAAAATCCAAAATTTAATCGATGACAAATCTGATACAATTATTTTTTTTAAATGGTTGCCTCTATTATTTAAAAAAAATCTTCTTAAAACGTGCAAGCAAAGTTTTGTCAAGTTGTAAAGGTCATCTCAATCTAGAGGAAGACTGCAAACATATCTGTGAGGATGACCTTTCTTACTGAACAGCTGTGTCGAGATTTATACATAATTGTATGATAACTGATAGATAATCTTTTGGTTCTGTGCTTTTAATGATCCAATATAGTCATTTAGTTTCCACCGGTAACAATTCTAATTGCACACTTCTTTGCTGTGAACCAGTACGAACCGTTATATAAGTTAATCTCCAAAATCTCAGATATAACGTATTCTGTAAAAACAAAAACAAAAATTGTGTCTGATAGAAAGAAACCACCTACAGCAAACAATCTACTTGCAAGAAAGGAAGAAAAAAAACCTTTTATTGAAAGACTGAACGTAAGACATGACTTAATGTTCACTGTGCAATCTACAAAAAGAAGCTGTGAAACTATTAGATTTCACTAAAACTTATAAGGTTAACATTTTTGTAGAAATCATTAACAAAAAACATAACAATGCCTGTGCCCTATTTGTCAAAGCTGTTTATGAATCCAGCTGTGATTTTACTATTTTATTGAACTCTACTCTTCTGGGGCCTGCAATGAATTGGCAACCTTTTTACAGAGAAAATCCCCAAAATTAGGGTTAATCTGCTCCAAACAATAACGATGCTCTGCCCACATGTAACAAAGGCAGAGGAAATGGCTATATATCACCAACTCAATCATATAACCCTTGAAGAAATTCCCAAACAATTAATCTCATTCTCCTGCTGTTTTGATATCCTCCCAACAACCTTCCTTAAGTAAGTTTTTCCTGTCTCTGCTCTGAAAAAAATGCACCTAAGAAAATGCACGCTTGGCATATTGTACATTTTCAGGTGTCGTATTTTCAGAACCCTGAGTGGTATGGTTGTTATGACTGATGGCATCTGTTGCTGAACCACGTTTACATAATCAGACAAATCAATTTCCTTTAGTCATTACCATATTATCATTTGAACCTTTAATATCACATTAGTAAACCTGCATGTCCGTGCGATTTACAATCCAATGTGGATTATTTTCCTTTAAAAAGGATATAGTGGTCGGTGCGACTTATAGTCCAGAAAAAACAGCAATAAGATTAATAATCATAACTATTCAGATGATACACAGCTCTATATTACAAGGTGACTCTGAACATTTCAAAGCACTGAACAGGTGGTTAAACAAATCATTGTGTAGATGTACCAAAATGTTCTCCAGCTGAAGAAAAATAAACCGGAAGTTATTATCTTTTGGAACTAAAGAGGAACGATCAAGACTCAGTGCGCAGATTCGCAGATAGAAAACTGTAAACAGGCCCAAAATCTGGCGGCAGCAATGACTCAGACCTGAACCTTTAGGGACACATAAAAACAGTTACTGTACAAGCTTTTTCAAGATCTAGAAAAAAAAAGTCCAATTGATTACTCCAACAGTATCTTCACATGTCTCCAAAAAACAACAACAAAAAGAAAAAAAACAATCAGACAGCTGCAGCTAATCCAAAATGCTCGTTTTTTCGCTAAGACTAGAAAAACAGACCACATAACCCAGTGCTAAAGTCCTTATAATGGCTACCTGTAGCTCAGAAAATAGACTTAAAAATATTTCTATTAGTCTTTAAATTGGTGAATAGTTTTGCACCCCAATACATTACAGATTTACTATGATCATTTTATACTTCCCAAACAACCAAGTTTTCTTGTTCCTGTCTACCTTGTATTCCCAGAAAGAGAACCAAACATGATAATGGGAGCTTTTAGTTTTTATGCACCTTTAATCTAGAAAAAATCCCCAAAAAACTGTGGAACAGCCAAAACCCTGAATTCCTTTAAATCATGGCTGAATAGCCACCTGATTAGAGCTGCCTTTAATTAGTAGTCTGTAAAAAAGTCCAGGTAAAAGATGAGCTAAAGAAAATATGGTTTTCCACAGGGATCTCTCTATAATTATCATGTGTATCTGGTCGGTAGACTTCACGATTTTGTGTGATCACTGATGTTTTGATTCTTTTTATTTTACTGCATATGTGTTCTGATATTTTTATGATGTAAAGCACTTTAATTTGCCTTGCAGCTGAAATGTGCAAAAAAAGGAAAAATACATTTTAACTTTACCTTACTTAACAATATATCCTACATTCTTTTGTATTAAGTGTAGAATTTAGCCTCATTGACAAATACACTTTGAACTAAAATTTGAATGATTTAAAATGGATATAAGATGAACATATTGAATACAAAAATATAATTAAGTAGCACATATGTGGCGAGAGTTAGTTTGTGATTTACTATTTTGGTGGCATTTTTATCATCAACACAGAGTTTTTTGTCAGCCAACTTAGGAACAACAGCAGTGTGCTATTCTCCACCTAACCAGAGAAACCAATTTCTCAAGAATATCATGAAATGGACTGCAATTTTAGGAATGTTGTGAAAGAAGTTTTTATCTATTCGTGGATTGTAACTTTTTAAAACCTCAATACACCCGGTGATTGGTACTGTAACATTCCATGCTTACATTGTCATATTGCATTTTTAAAGTAAAGACTTATATATGTACAATGACATCATGATATTTTGTTTATAGTGAGGAAAAGGAAGTGGCGAACTGGAAATCAGTGTGGGGTCCTGGAATTCTGTGCAGGAAAATCTGAGCTAAAAACAACAGATGGAAAAATGTCTAGATATTGCATAATTGTCCATTGACTCTTGCTAGAGGTTAGGAGCAGAGAAAGCTATCAAGGTGTCAAATATGAGCACCCTTTTTTCAATGTACCAGATATGGCAATTACACTATTTTTACATTTGTTTATTCACATTTTAATAAAATAAATGTGTTTCATTTACAAGGTAATGCATATAGGTAATAAATCTTCCCATTTTTTTTTCTAATCATGGTCTAGATGAGTTTATATGTAGCATTAACCTTCATAACAAGGAGCAGTTCTGCAGTTCCACTACATTGGAAAGAAAAGAAGCTTCCACAAGGATCACATGCTTCTGCTTAGAGTAGAAGGAGATTATATATTCAGGCTATTAAATGGTGGGTTGGAATTCAGTGGTCCTAAAGGCATGGAAGTGGCGCTCAGGCTAGATAATTACATAAGTCTCAGTATTTGTGTCATTGCTTTTTTGACTTAAATCTCACTGTAATAAGAGTCTATATTGCCTTATGTAATTGCCTTATATGACATGGTTTCTACAGCTGCCAATACTTTATTTATCAATTTTCTGTAATTATATAGGAGTCCAAGCCCCCTTTGTTTTTATTGTAATCAATATCTTGCACTGTAGCAGAAACAATTTATTTGTAGGTTGCTAAAGGTAGACTTTGCTTTTCAACCAAATACAAAGGAAAATTAAAGTTTGCAACCAACCCTTTAGGTTAAAATAACTCAGACAACAATTCAATTCAAATATTTTGTGTAGATGAAAGGATCTACTGCACTTTTTAAACTTACAGTCTAATCTTAAAAAGTTAGAATTGATCAATAATTTAATCCATTCTAGCAATTCATTTCAAACCTAAACTTGCATAACAGTATCATACTAAAAGTGATATATAATTTTAAGTTTGCTTCTCTTAATTTGACAATTATGTATTACAAATAATGAGAATCTAAAATGCCAATTGGAATAAGATATTTAAAAGAAATATGCATTATAGTACTGCAGGGGATGCTTTTAGTACTGCTGTACCTGTGCAGCTTTTTTAAACTGCTATCTCTGCCACTTAACTTCCCATTGACATGTAGTTGGCTACTGTGCACTGCCAGTCTTTTAAGGTAATGACAAGGTCAAGGTTTTGATGGACTTAAGGGTGGTTTAAACTCAGAAACCAGGTCGTCTGCGTGTATCCCAGTGAAAAATTGAGCTGCCGCAGACACTGCCACAGACAGGAGGCCTCGATTGGCCAAATCTACATCCGGTCTAAACTATGCATATTTTCTATTTGGTACCTTACCGTCTTGTTTTGTTTGTATGACCACCATTGTGAATAACAACTTGTGAAGTTTGACCAACTAGAAGAATGAGGTGTACAAGAACGCTGGGACCCTTTTTCCACCTGGTTCCCTGGTCTTTTTCGCCCTCATGTCCCTTTGTTGTCGCCCAAGCTTCCACCTTTCGTTTTTCCACTTCCTCACCGCCTCGGCCGTATCTAGACCCACAGCTAGCGTTGCGTTGTGGCGTGGAATAACATAGCGCAGACCATGCTTCAAAATTGGGCATAAATCAAAAATATCTGCGACAAGCTCTCTGCGACACACTGCTGTGGGAGGATAACCAGCCCTTTACGCTACTTGCAGAGGGTAAATAGTACATTAACTCCATCTATATAGTTATTTTCCGGTCCTACTGACCACCAATACATCCAGTTGCACAAAGAACCTTTTTCAAAGAACAGAGGGGACAAACCTATATAGCAAAACCCTAATAACACTATCTGCATCATTATTAGTGCTTTTGTTCTAATTTGTAAAGGGACAAGTGTTTTTGAAAGGTGCTTCAAAATAATATGTAAAATAATATGTACAATATATAATAATATTATTACATATTATACATATTATACATTACATTATCATTCTATTTTATTGTTGAAATGTTTTTCTTGTCTGCTATTCAAATGTAGACTGAAAAACATTAGGGCTGCGGCAAGAGAGCTGACATTTTATATACTTTGATATTTTTCAGTAGTCCTCTGGAGCTCTTGATTGTGTTGTTGAATGCTAATTATTATAAAGCGTTTGAAAGTCACATCAAGGGAAACTAAAGGTCATGCACCACCATCTGGATATATCAACCAAGATCAAGAAAAAACATACAAATATTGATTTCTAGATTGAATGCATGGTCTCAGACCAGTCAGCTTTGTGAGTTTAGCTGGAATATCCTTTTGTATTGTTTTTTTATAATGAAAATGGGGTTAAAACAGACAAATTATCTACTCAAAGCACATGCAGAGAAAACTACAAACAGGCTTATATTGGATAGAAACCATACCTTCACTCAGTTTTTGGAAGACGTGTTGAAACCTGTCCAGGAATCTTTGTCAATTCTGTTGGCTCGCACCAGAGTAAACTCTAGTTGGAGCATTGATGTATTTAAGCAGCATGGAGGTCCATCCTCCCGCACATATTCAAATTCAGAAGCAAATCAAATTGCCACCCTTTGTTCTGGGTTGTTGGAGCCTTTTGTTGTGCATGGGCTATGTGATTGATATTTTAAATCAAAATGGGAGTGCTTAACTAAATGCTACTTTTTAATGCCCCTGTCACACCTTGACGATTTAGACCAGTGTATGTCTGAGGTATGGAAAACATGGCCAAAAAGCTGGCATACCTTAGAGAAGTTATGGGGACCTTTTGTATAAGTTATGAGCATGCTGAAACATGCTGGCACACATCGACATACGGCAAGTATGTCGAGAAATTATGAGCATGCTCAAAATTTCCTCACGCATGACAGTGTGTGCAATACGTCGGGCATAAGTTACAGGTAAGTTATTTGATTGCTGACATACGTTAAGTGAGAGTGACTCATAAGTTGTGGTGTCCAGCTCGTCCAAAACCTATGACTAACTTGTGCATAACTTATGCGTAACTTATCAGTAACGCATATCAACGTATTTGAAGTGTTCCAGACGACAGCTGAACGTGTTTCCAATGTACAGCTTGTACAGTACAGTAGTAATGTACGCCCACAACCAACAAACTTCCTAGCAGATATGAAGCTGAATCTGCTGCGACTGCAAACCTTCTTTCTTTCTTTTTCTTTTTATTTGTTCTTTCTTTTTTGCGGGTGTTATACAGCAGCTAGGTTAAATCTGAGATCAAAGACATCTTTTTATGCAGCCCGGGCACCTCCGGGTGCATCGCTGCCCCCCTCAGCACACTGGCTCATGACATTCTATGGGCATTATGCATAAGTTAGACTGTCTTTGGACATAAGTTCTGGACTCGTTATGAATACGCTATGTATATGCCCAGAATTGAAAAAAATACTTAGAAAATTCAGCATTTAAGGAGATTATTGGACATCAGGCATACTGTACGCATCGGCAAGGTTTGACAGGGCCTTAACAGGTTCCATGACTGAATTGTAAATGCTTGGAAGTACCCCAATGTTCAATTATGCCTTTTCTCTTTTCACAAATATAGCTTCCTTGACACCTCTTTATAACCGTCTGTTCTTTCTGTCAAAAATATGAACACTGTGGTCTGTAAAGGTGTGTTCTTTGTTTTTGAGGTGCAAGTGTACAGCAGAACTTGTCCAGAGCTGCTGGCTCTCCTATGCTGTGCCATGCCTTTATGATGTTGTTGTTTGTTTTCTCCAATATAGGAGGCTATACAGTCCTTACTGCAATGGATCGCATATACAATGGCATC
>NW_015150492.1:1694384-1697702 GCF_000732505.1 Cyprinodon variegatus
TTTGCCAATATCGGCGTCCCGATCCGATCCACGTATCGGATCGGGACAAGCCTAGTGTGAGAGGGGGTGTGCGGGAGTTGCGGTCTCCGTGGGCTCGGTAACCGCACCGGAGCCAGTGTGAGCAAGGGGTAAGTGACTTTATTGAAGTGTCACCAGACAGCAGTGATCTCTTTAGCATTACAGTTGGCAATGCCATAAAGGGATTATTGTTTTTTTTTTTTTTTGTTTGTTTGTTTTATAAATAACCAGAAACAGAACTATATGTTAATTTCTGAAATTCACCAGACTTCAGTTTAACCACGCTTTAGGTAAGACAAGTCTGGAACTTATATAACTTGCTGAGTGTGCTCATTATGTCTGTCTCATAAAAGATCACATTCAGAGATCTCTTAGGGTCCATTATCATATGGGTCAAAGCCGTTTAAAATATACAAGAAGGAAGACAGACATTAAGCTTTAGATGTTGAAGCTTGCTAGAATTAAATCCAAAATAATGGAATGTTTTGATTTTCAAAATAGCTTCTAGTAGTCATTTACTGAACCTATTTTGCTATAAAATCATAAATATTTCAATTCAGTACGTCTAATTTATTTAAGACATGCTACCAACTGTGAATGCAACTTCGCTGTCTTATTTAGAATATCTTTTCTACTTATTTTTGTACTGTGTATTCTAAAGTTGCATCTGTTTTTATGTTAAAATATGTTAGGAGACCTTGAGTTCCCACAAATAACATTGAGTTTTTTTGTTATTATTATTAGCTGTAATATCATTGTTAGTAGTTATTTTTTTATCATTGTTTTTGTTATTTCTATGTAAGCCCATAAATAATTAAAACTGGAAGTAAAACAATCAGCCAAAAATTATTTCCTGATGTATCGTTATAAGAAATATTTTTTTGCATTCTAAGAGTTGATCAATTTTTACCTTTTTAAAAATAAATTGCTATACACAGTTTTTTTTTTGGGAAACACATGTACTTTATAGCAAAGCAAATGATAGCACGTATCGACACTATATAAATTTAAATAAGGTTAAAAATCCAGAATCAACTGTATTAATGTACAAACAAAAAATATTTATCATAACGATGGAGGAAGAACAAATCATTTAATTTTCCTTATTTGTTATTAATGCAGATTTTTCTTTAATACTTTACTTTAAAACAACTTTTTCCTTCAACTAAAGGTGTTGAAACTACTCACATTCATACTTAAACAAAAGTAAAGATACCTGTGTAAAAAATTTTTAGCTAAATGTAAAAGCACCGGTTCAAATCTTAATTAAAAGTAAAAAGGAAAAAAAAACAATACACATTGATCTCATAACAGACAAAAGTCTTCAGCTTGAAGCTTTTACAAAATATGTAAAATGTGTACTGTAGATTTGTACGATTCATATTAAGTGCAATAAAAAGAGTTAAAGATTTTAGGTATGACAGTAAATGTCTCAATTGAAACCTGCATTATGTGATAAGCTATGTGGTTTGTTAAATTCATTACCTGCTGTCAAGATAGAGACAAATGATCAGCAATATGATTTATGAAACTGATTAAAATTCTAAATACTCTGGTCTTTTTCAATGTCATTTATGATAACTGATGTGCAATTTGTCTCTGTAGGTTAACTACTGATGCTGAGCTTTATCTAAGACAAAGGGAAAGATAAAGTGAGTTGCCCGTTTGATTGAAGCCAGTCCTTTTTAAGTTTGTGCAGGACAGATGAACTTGAAGAAAAACTTTAAACACTGTGGAGATCAAATGTAAATTAAAAATGCCTGGATGAAATTCAAAACCTCACTGGCAGTACACCTTTCAGCATACTGATACATGTTATGCATGGGCTTTATGCATAGAATTGTTTTGTGGTAAGTTGACTTTTCACATCCTAGAAAAATAAATGCTAACACACTGATATTTTATGTGAATGCTGTGAATGCTAAGAATAGGTTTGATTGATTTTCACGCTGGTCACCTGTGATAATACTATTAGAATTAAAAAATATGTAGGACCAACTTTGACATAGCTAAAAATAAACAAATAGATAAATGCTCAATAGAGGCATACGATTAAATACACAAAATACAACAAAAAATGTAGCAGTAATTGAATCATATAATATTGGTAAATTAGTTTTAACCTGCCTCATTTCATACAGACATGATTGTAGCAAATATTTAAATCTAGATTTGCAGGAGCCAAGAATAAGTTTGGGTTTAATTTTACACAGTGCTTATTTGACTACATTTGGATTCTGTTTCATATCTAAAAACAAAAAATGGGTTTTACTGTGGACAACTGCTTCCAGTGATGTACTCAGTAAGGTGGATTTTTGGTTTCACCTGACAGAAGTTTTGAAAACGTGGAACAATCAAAGCAGATAGTTGTTTTTTGTCGTATTAGAGTCATTTACTTACATGTTATTTTCATAATTATATATATATAGAGAGAGAGATTGTAAACATGATTATCCTGTTAAGAAATCATTCTGTATGTTGAAATAATCATGCACAATGCCACAGAAGGACAAAAAGTGTTATTTTCTCTTTTTACCCACTAACTGAAAGATGAGGTGCTCACACTCTTCTTCTACTACTTAGCAGAAATCAACCATCTTTATTTTCACATCTTTGTGAAAAGATGCTGGCTAATCTGGACCCAACCTGATTTAAAACATTTGTAAATTACCGCATGTTGTCTGACGGCAGTGTCTAATTTTACTTGTAAAGCCCTTCAGAGCATCCAGGACCAGGCTACATGTGATACAAATTAATCAATGAGCTGTGTCAGTCAGGGCTGCTCCTACTATCTGCTTTTAGACACAGCAGGCAAACCTTTGGCAAGCTGGATGGGAAAGAAGGAGAAGATGATGAGGAAAAGTGAAAGAAAGTGTGAACTGCTGGAAGTTTGCAGTGAACTGTAGACAGAAAATAGAAATGGTTTGCTTAAAGCTGACCCTGCACATTTTGAGTATGTTTGGCTCAACCTACTGCTGTGAAGCAGGATTCCCCAGCATGAACATAATAGAAAATAAATTGATCCAGGCTCAAAATGAGCACCTTGATATTTGCTTGAGAATGGCTTTGTCGCCATTCAAATAAAGGTTTAAAACCTTGCAGGGCAGCATAAAGGTCACTGCTCTCATTAAGCCATTAAAAGAAAAAACAATGGTCAATTGAGGTGTTTTATAAAATATGTGAAACAGGTAATTGTTAATATACCAAACTGAAAGATTGTTGTTCTCTACTTAAAAAAACACTTTAGATTTTAAAATAGATTTTTATATATATATATATATATATATATATATATATATA
>NW_015150492.1:1697819-1735772 GCF_000732505.1 Cyprinodon variegatus
TTTAAAAAGTCAATGAATAACATGGATGCATAAACACCTAATTTTATTTCAATGTTAAATTATTTTTAAAGTAAGAGATTTAATTAAAAATGTCTCCGGACCTTTACTGGTTGTTGATTTTCTTTATTCGGACTCCGCTGATTTTTAATTGGTTAGCCCTGGTATAATGCATGCCCGGCTTCAGACTCCTATGCAAGACACCGCCCTACCAGAGACGGAGGAATCTTCTGACGTCATCATGCCTTAAGATAAATCAGAAAAGGGTTTTTCTAGAACCTTCTGTCACATCTCATTATGCAACCAAAAAAGAAAAGTAAAATCTATCATTTTTTTTCAAGTCCTTTGTTTACCCAGCAGATGTAGAGAGGAACAATGAAATGTCCCTGATGATTAGAATATATTCTAAAAACATGTCATCCTCTTAGGGTTAAAAATAATCATTAGTAAATGAGAATTATTATCAGTAATGGATTTGACTTAATTAAAGGATTTGTCTGAAACTCAAGGACATCATCTGCATGCCACAATATCCATGCACTATCTATAGTCTGTTTGAAGTTCTTTTTAACAAGTGCTGGTCGAATTAGTGAAACAGTGTGTTAACATTTAGGCTCATTAGTAATCATGTCACCAACTGACAACAATTTTTTGAATCCCTGTCAGAGAAAACAAAGTACTGGTACTGATGTGGATGGTGCAATTTATAATTGGTCAGACATGAGTACCTCTTATTTAAATTTGTCCTGGCTGACATTTTTCCTTCAAAGGAAAAGTGGTCACAAAATTGTGTTGTTGAGGCTCCTTAAGGTATAGGGGTGTAAATCACATCCATCATGGCGATTCGATTCGGTATCGATCTCCTGACCCAACGATTCGATTATTTTCGATACTCCAGAATACACCACGATACGATTCGATTCGATTCAATTAATCGGTAATTTTTTTTATGATTACATTTATTAGCCTTACAGGCTAAACAAAGTTTTAAGTTTGAAATAAATCAATGAAAGCTGTAATATTGTTATGCGTTTTTTTTTTAGAAACAACAGCAAATAACAGAAGTAGAAAAGTTGCATCTAAAAATACTGCATTAAATCAGTGCAATGAGTGCAATGCAATACCTCGGCTCCAGACGTCCCGCCCCCTCCACAGACGCTCCGCTGCTCCTCTCCCAAATTGTAGCTGACCGCAGACAGGAGGCCGACTTAGTTTGTTTTTATGACCGAAATTGCGGAAAACAATTCGTAAAGTTTGACCCACTAGAAGAGCAAGGTGCGCGGGAACNGCAGGAAACATAGCGCTTACTTTTGATGCTTAATTTAGATATGCATGAACAGGATCAAAGAATAGAGCTGTTTCCCCCCCCGGTCTGAAACTGGTGGTGGAGTGGAGATAGATGAAGTTGGTTAGTGAGACGCTATGCTGAGCTTTATGGGGAGATCCAGTGGATTGCGTGAACTGATACTGATCTTCACTGAGGGATCTGCAGTATGGAAGTCCCGTTGGATAACACAGGTTGAAAGAACCTGTCCATGATGAGCAAACATGAAGCAACAGTGGAGAGGAAAAACTCCCCGTTGGGAAGACACCTCTGGCAGAACCAAGCTCAACATGATGGTCTTCCACCGGACCGGTTAAGATGAAACAGGGAACGCAGTAAGAGTTCTGGGGGAATGACACTCTGATTAAGCTTTTAGCTACGATGGTGGAGGAGGGGCTGGAGGTGGGTTGAAACTGTGTCATCTGAACACAGCGCATACCCCGACTGCACACAGGAGCAGACAGTGTGGATTGGAGGCCTTTTAAGATGAGCTTTGGATGCCGATTGGCTTTCGTGGTGGTGTGGTTCAAAGCTGATTGGCTGTGTCATAGGCGGATGAATCAGTTTATTCAGTTGAACTTCCGCCTAGGCTCCATATCTCCAACAACAATAATGTTTAGTGTAACTTTAGTAACTGTAAATGTATAGCTGGTGGGGCTTGGGGTTGTTTTGTCATAAGAATGTATCTTTGTTGGAGTTGGGGGTTATTGAGATTGATGGGCTTGGAGCAGCATCACTGCCAGCAGTACTTTCTGAAGGGACACCTGTCAGTGGCAGCACACCAATTATGCCATTTCTTGAATCCTTATGTCTTCTTGCACGACTGCAGCCCCTCCTCTGTCCTCTTCCATTAACCAGCTTATGTTGGTTCGAGGAGAATTTTTTCTCTCTTCCAGTCTCATGTCAGACCATTTTCTTTTTATTTTAGTCAGTAAACTATTTAAATCCTGGTGGCATTTGCAGCACCACAAGTGTTTTGCTATAGCTGTGACACCAGCACTGTATAGTATTGTATATTCAAGTGCTCCAGGCCAAATTTATTTTAGGTTAACCTAACTGTTTGCCAGTTTTAATAACAATCCCTCAGTTTAGTTCACTAGTTTTCATATGGTGTTTGGGTTACACTCTGTAGGCTTGTTACTAAGGGTGTAATAATACATCCAAAACAATACTAGAACCAAAAGATAAGACCGCATTTTAGCTATATTTCATATGGCATCATCAGCATTTCCTTTAACAGATTTGAATAATATTCATTGCAGGATTAACCAATTCCAGTTGATCAGTCCAGTTAGTTTATATTTTTTAACCAAACATTTTCAAATGTGGTTTCCTATAAAGTAATCCTTTGCTTTACTGCTGTTATGCATCATAAGATGATGATAACTGTTGCAGTTTTTGGCAAACTGTTAACCAACCACACTACTCTCAATGATAACAGATTACTCAGACTGTACCTTTTTGTCACTCAGTCAGTTTATTTTTTTTATACAGTTTTGCAAAAATTTCTAACTCGCTCTCCTTTAGAGTTTTTAAATGACTACCTTCATCAACTCTTATTGAAGGTCAGAAATTTCCATATTAAACCTCAGCTGAATACTTCTGCTCTTTTTAACATTTTTGTGTCTTATAAAACCATTACTTCATTTTGTGTAACAGATATTGTGGTACTAGGGCTCTTACATGCGTCCTTACATGCTATGAGGACACATTTTCCCTGACGAAAACACACCCTGATTATTTCTTTTTTGTGCAACAGCGTTTTACTAAGAAAAGTCATTTTCTCTGCAGTCATAAGGAGATTGATATGTTTGTTGACACTTTATTCAGAAGAAAAGACAAAATGGACCAATAAGAAAAAAAAGTGTTTTTTCACTCAAGTTTGAATATAGTATTTGCATCTCTGTTTCACAAATAAAACCGTTGTCATGAGACAATTATTGTAATTTTTTTTTTATAACTATATGACTAAGCAAAGACAGACTCCTAAAACCAAAAGTTCTCAGTTTTTATGCTTTTACATTGCTGTGAATGCACTTATACAGTAAGTGCCTCTCTTACCTTTCTTTAGCTTCACTAAAATATACCCGCAGTTTTTGCAATAAAGGCATGTGAATGGAGAATACCATTTGCGATACTGACAGTGCTTATAAAGATATGGGAAGCTCAGTCCTGAGTGTTTTTCTGCACTGCTTGTTTGGTTGAAAATCATGTCTTGAAGGCATTGAAAAAAACTGAAATTATGTTTTTAAACTCAAGCTTTTATACATTTTCCTCATGTGAGGAAATAAATCTACTGGGCCTTAGAAAATGGAAAACGCCAACCAGCTTTGACTTACTACACAGGAAAAGATAATGATACTTATCATTATACAATTATGTGGACACCCAGTTTTGCAGTTTGTTGCTTAGCTATGAGATTTTCAGGTATACAAAAGAGCGAACTCTTACAGCTGCTGCTATGTCACTGTAGACTGTGAGTCCCTTGCTGTCATCACAGGCCTGTTTAAATGTTTGCTTGAATTTTCCTTGCATGGGTGTGCGATTCAGTTCATAAGTGCAACCTGCAGTGGGAAAGTGCCCTTCACACACAAATCAGAGCTTTACAGTAACTGAAAGGCTCCCTGTAAATGACACTAACTGATAACATTTCTCCAAGTTTTTCTTTCAAACATGTTTTTCTGCCCTCTTGTCATTTTTGTATTGAGTGTCTCGGCACTCGGTTTTAATGGGGCCCGTGTGTCTGACTTCAACTTACTTGTGTTGGTAAAGGGAGGCTTCAGTTTCACTTGCATGCTAAGGTTATACCTCTGCTGTGTTTGACTCAGGAAAGAGTTTGTTTTCTTAACTTACCATGACCTATGCTGTTTTTTTTTCTTTCCTTAACTTTTCCACTCCAAGAATGTGTAACTCAACTCCATGTTGGACTTGCAAAACAGATGATCAACCTTCACCTTTAAGACATCAAAAGTTAGCTTTTTCTTATGTCAAATGTGCTCTTGATTTTCCTGACCTTTAGGACTCTATTTGGTATAGAAATCTCCTTCTATTGTTTCAGTTATTGTTTGAATTCTTATTATCAAAACAAAAGGATCCAGTTTTTAATCATGATAAAGAGGTTTGGCTAAATCCCATTTGCCTATTTCAATTATAAACCTCATCATAAGCTTTTCATTTTCTTCTTGATAGGGTGATATTCTAAATGAGTGGCACATTCCAATCTAAGTTGAATATTGGATTGTTTGTTATTAGTTCATAGAAATAGGGAAAACAGTGTTATTGTTTTATTGCACAATTAAAATGCAATTCTCTTTACACACTAAGCCTTTAATAATGTTTCTCTTATGCTTTCAATATGATAAGATATTAATTATGTGATGCATTGTTATACAAGCAGATAAGATAACAAACTATCAAGTTAGTGGCATATAGATTTTTCTGCTGAGATAAATTTGTGTGTTTTGTGTGAATAGAGATTATTGTATTCCCAACATTAAGCTGAAACCTTCATTATGAGCGGTATGCTTGGAATTCCAGACTAGCTCAGTTCAAGTTAAAGTGTGAAAATTCTCAGCAATGCAAGAAAAAAGCAAAGGGGTAGATTGCAATTCCATTTCTTTTGACTGTTTTTAAATACAAAAGGTCATTTTTGGACAGTTTCATCCATCACCTTATAAGTAGTACTTTCCACATGTGACCCAGTTATTTACATGATTTAGATCCAGGTCAAACTGGCCAGGAGTACTCCCCAGTGGCATTACTAATGGATGGGTTGGTGGATTTCTTAGAAAGAAACTCTGAGGCTTATGGGCTTCAAGGATGCATTTTACAAAACTACCCAGTATTAGTGGAAATATTTTTTAGGCCAGTGGAAATCTCTGCCAGTTTTGATGCTCATTATGCTGCAAAGGTTCACTTCACTGCTCTTAAACCCCAATGCTATGGTAACAAAATGTTGCATCAACAAATGGATTAACATGTTTATCGATCTTCCACTAACATATTGGAATCAATATTTGTTTCAGCGTATGTTGTCCATTTTAGGCACAATTTAGGCACATCTTTCATTCTTTTACTACGTTTCACTCTCATTCTATTCTTCTCTGTATCTCGCGGTAGCCACTAACTAAAACCCGGTCACATAGTTTCAAAATAAAGTCGATTAAAACTAGGTCAAAAATGTAAAGCATTATAAATTCACAAATATAATGTAGGCAAAAATTATAGCTTATTAAAATTTAACATTGTAATATTTCTGGTAGCAAAATTAGAAATTGGGTTATTTACATTTTACATTCTTCTTCGAGTTTGTGTATATGTTTGTTTGTTTGTCTGTCTGTCCATTTGTGTACTTGAATAGTTATGAACATATTTAAATGACATTTTTACCAAAGGTGCACTTCAGTCTAAGAAACAATCCATACGATTTTGCTGATGATCCACATCCATATGCAAGAGTTTTTTTAAGGATTCTTTCAAATTATGTGAGTGGCAGCAGTGACTATTGACAGCTTCCGCATCGGACTCAAAAAAAGTCTAGAAGTATTATACTGAAGATGAAGACAAAAACACAGGAAAACTGAGCCTTGCTTCGCTCGAAGTCTTGATCTGCTGATTGAACAGCAGAGTGCAGAATGAATGAAGGTGAGAGCAGAACAAACACCAGAGGCTGCAGACACACGCTGTGCATCATTTATAAGCTTATCAAAGGAAATTTTTACCGAAGGTGTATCACATTTGAAGGTACTATTCATTAAAATTTTATAATTATCCAGATCATGTGTAAGTTTAAGCTATAGGTGTGTTGTGCAATTTAACCTGAAGATTATGAATATAATAAATAATTGGAACTGCAAGTTATAGCTAATTAATAGTTTATTCAAATCTAGGGTAAAACCAATTAATGATTTTTAGTTAAATTATTATAAACATATTTTGTTTATTCACCAGGTTTGTACGTTTTTTACAGAAAAGTTGGATTCCTTTACTCCTTGGCTGTTAAATCAAAAGTAATCCAGCTCTATTTTCTCTTCGTAAATATTTCTTATTTTCCATCTTTTCCTTGATTTTTTTTGCAGTGTATATTACAAAAATAAAGCTTTTGTTGTCTAAAACACATTTAGTTTAATATGTTTACGTTAAAGAAACAATTTTAGTAACTAGAAAGTTTTGAGATTTTGGCTGCAAGATTACAACTGCTGTCTCTATATTATTTTTTAAGATTCATCGAGGATCTCGCTCTGCAGTATTACAGTTAAGGTTCCAAAAATATTCCTGGTAATGTTGCTTTGTTGCTGTGATTTAGGTTTCATTTTTCTTTGCTATGCAAATTTTTTTTATCAAAGGTTTTAAGTAATTTCTGGTCAAACAGAAATGTGGTTTAAAATAAATCAGCTGTGGTGACCTTGTTGTAAGATAGAAGTGGAAGGCTTGCTCTGACAGTAAGCTGAAGTCTTCTCAGTAGAAGTAGACTGTATCCAGTGCAGCTTAGGCCTGTGTTTTCGTCACACACAAATGTTAGAGCGTTTTTACCCTTGTTTGTGTAACTTAACATTTATTTAATTAAATCAATATGCGCTTAAGGATGTACCTATGTATAAAGGTCTCAGTGAAACAAGATATTTCTTCCCTCAGAGGGATGTTGCATAACCTAAAAATATAATAAACGCAAACATACTTTTTCCGTCATGCAGACACTTTGGTTATTGTCAGAGATTATTATGTAAAAATATATTTTATGTTTTCCAATAAAGATATAAAAAGGTCCTCAACTGCAGAACTGTTTCTAAGGTAAAGGTATTTTGCAGTTCAGTCTACCGGGAGCATTAAAAAGAGAAAATGCTTTTTAGGCTCGGAGCGCTCCCCGGAGATGTTTCACATTCATATGCTACAGCTGCTGTTGTGATAGGATACAAGCCAAGAGGTATAGTCCAGGTTGGTTGGTTACCTTGGAAATAAAGTAGTTTAGATGTTTTCCATTATATAGTAGCAAACCACCTGCTTTACTGCTTTTTCCTCACTTTTTTCATAGTTATGTAGAGGAGTACATGAAAGTTGCATCATCCAATGAAAGTCTGAACACAGATCCACGCAGAAAGATCAGTTCAACAGTTTTTGTAAGACTCAGTTGGAAAGCATTGAAAGACAGAAATAAAAGAACTGATTTAGCATAAGAAATATTAATCAAACATTGCTTTAAAAACGTTAGCCTGCATTCATTCTAAAGAATGTATTTTTATATGGATTATTTCAATATGAGCCCAGGCAGATTAAGCTTTACTTGAATAGGTTACAGTAATGAAAATACCTTTGTCATCAGCCTTTGATATTCATAACTATAGTTGATTTGGTGCCTCAACATAAAAGATTAGGTAATATAAGACCTTTTGCACTTAACTAAATCTATGGAGAGATTAATCAGAAAGGGTAAAACTCTCTGTATAATTACCGCTATGTTTAAGTCTAAAACAGCTGTTTATATGGTTTAAAGGCTTCTTATTGAGATATGACAGAAAAGTGCCTGACTGAACACTAAGTGCTGTCGGTCCAACATGTTACAGAAAGCAGGCTCACAAGCTGATAAAAACACTGCTTTCTTACTAAGCTTACTGCTTGGAAATATGCTTATATATATATTGTTTTTTATGTATTAATAAATAAAGTTTAAGATTATAATGGACTATAAATAAATAAGGTAATTATTACAAAGGCGAATAAATAAAGAAGCTATTTAAAAGAGATATGTACATTTATGTCTCACGGTATAATTTAATTTCCACCTACATTTATTTGTTTATTGTATTTTTGGGAGCAATTAATTGTATGCTTATTTATTTATTGAGCATATATTAAGTTCTGTATTTATTTTTAAATATGGTAGAGCTGGTCCTCCATAGACTCCTATGTCAAGTCTGGAGCAGTTGTAAAATGAATTCCAACCTGAAAGAGGATTAGAAATAGGAGATAAATTCTGCATGAGGTCTGTTGCTTTAATTTAATTAACTAAGTCTTACTGCACGCTGTCTAAATAAACCTATATTAGTAAGGAAATATCTGCTTGTTATACTTGGTTTGCTCAGTAGAAAAAGGAAGGTGTATAATAATATCAACTTGAAGTTCCTAAATTTAGCAGGGTTTTTAAATTATATTCTTGCCTTAAATTCAGTGTAATAAATTGCATTAATACCAATGTAACAATCATTATGTTGGCAGTAATTTACAATAATTATTTTGTTTTAATTTAATCAAAACTATTTATAATTTTTTTCTGTAGGTTTTGCATTTTGTTAGCTTAATAAAAGTTTTGTTAAACTGGGGTTGTTTTGCTGTATGTTTATTTGGGCCTATTGCTAATGTGAAAGTTCTTTTAGTGTGGGATTTTTTGTAGTAATTATGATGAAAGTCATATTACTTTAATATTCATGAATGTAGTGTTTTTTTTACTGCCTTTAATTATTTTGGCTTGCTCCATACTGCCCCTTTATTTATAATTAATTTAACTTTGTAGTCTGTTGTTTTAGATCTAGATATTGTGTTTTTTTGTTTGTTTTGTTTTTTTTGCACTGAGCTCAGGGCTTTTGCTTATTTCAATAAAAATACTTTATACTTTACCTTCCTGCCATTTCAATTGGAGTATGCAGCTGGGTCCTTCACCACACCGAGCTGTAACTCTGAGGTCTGGTCCACCAGCAGGTAATTAGTGTCTCTTTGCACAGGCAAGAAATAGTTTTATGTGTTTGTGTGATAATACAGCATATATTAGCAATAAACACAGGCTCAGTTTCCTGACAAATGATCTGTGGTGTTAAATGACTCATCATTTAAGCACCAGGTTTATGGATTACTTGTCAGCCCCTTCATATGGAGGAAGCAATTATACTTCTTAGCTTTTTCCTATTTTTAGTTGGCTAATTTAAAACAGTACATTAGTTGTGGGGGAAGTGTGGTGTTACAGCTTAGCAGCACAGTATGTTTGCTTTTAAAAGATAAAGAAAGTGTTTTTTTTATTTAAACTAAAAAGGTTTCAAAATAGCAGATTTATTAAATCCCCTTCAGTCAATTGTCAAATTTATGAATGAATGATATACCTTACTTATTTTACCTTTGTAAAGAAAGATACTTGCTTTTTTTTTAATGAGACACTAAAAACAATAGAATAATACTCAATTACACTTTGTTATTCTTAAATGGACTGTCTGTTTAAGATGAGTTTTTTGCTGTTGGAATTTCTATCTAAAATAATAAAGAAGTCTAACTACTGTTGTATGATTAACCATATGTATTTAAATGCCAAAATCTAATGAGATGTACCCATATCTGTTCGCTTGTTTCCTTCTTTCTTTCATGATTTACATAATTACGATTGTTACACTATAATTTGATCATTATAATTTTGTTATACTAACCCACAAAGAAAAAGAAGCAGAAAGAAGATAAACTTAAAGCACCCCGCCCATGTCTACATATTTTATATTCGGTACCAACAAGGTACAAACAAAACTATATTAAATAAAAAAATAGAAGACACTAATGATATAATACAATAAACATATAATACAAGTATGAATTATCTATTCCTTTTTAAATGCATAAAAGCTTGTTGTAGCTTTTTTAACTCATTTTCTCAAACAGAAAATAACCTGTATGACTCTTCTGGGTAGTTTTAAAAGATTCCATAGTTTAAAACATCTAGCAGAAAAACACATATTTCTGTACATTTAAGGACCAAATCTAAGTTTTAAGATCCAACCAGGGTCTGCAGTACTCCTCTTCTATTGATTGTATTCCTTATAGGTAAATATTTGTGCTTTACTTCATGCATTATTATCAAAGTCTGAGGCTAAATTAAATTTATTATTTTCAATAAACAAGACAAAACAAAAAAATCAGTTTGTGTTTCGTTTCTGCCCTACTTTATATATTATCCTTATGGCTCTTATCTGTAACAGAAATGATTGTGTAATACATTAAGATTACATTCACAAAATCAACAAATTGCCACCATGCCTTCAAGACTGTGCCTTCAAACTTTACTTCAACTCCCTTTTTCTTCCATCTGCAGTAACTCATCTGAGACAATCAAAAAACATAGAATTGTATTTAGTACATATTTTAGTATCATAGTAGTACCCAATTTCTTAAACTCCACTCTAATGCTATCATCATAATCATTTGGACTTTCAGTTTGCCTTGTCTGGTCTTCATTTTTTTTTTGAAGATTCCTTGTGTTTAGTTGTACTTTTATTAAAATATTTTGTTTCCACGCTTTTATTCTGATCAGTATTTCAGTCATTTAGTCTCACCTGTTAAAAAGAAAATGCTGAGCATTATGGAAAACCTTGAGCTGCCTCTTCATGAGGCTTGCATACAACAAGCGTTTTCTGTCTAATCCTTCAACATATATGATGAATGTTTAAAGATATCCCTAGAATAATATCTTTACCTATGCGAAGGAGGTTATGCTTTCAGGAGAGTTTGTGTGTCTGTACGTTTGTCTGTCTTTGTAAAGGATAATTTGAAAAGTTATGGACGTATATTAATGATATTTTTATCAGAGTTGTCCATTACACCGAAGAACAATCCATACAATTTTGGTTAAGATCCAGATACTAATCTGGAAGCAGGAATCTTTCAAAAGATTCTCTAACTTTGTAAGATAGGAATATTTGGCGGAACAAACAGTTCCCCACTAAACCAGAGGGTGGCAGCAGTGTCCATATACAGCCTCAGGATTGGACTCAAAAAATCTGGAGGTATTTAACTGAAGATAAAAACACAAGAAAACTTATGAACGGATTTTATGGAAATTTTTTTACCAGAGGTGTCATGCCATGGAACAATTGATTTCAATTTAGTAATGATCCAGATCATGTGCTAATTTTAGATATAGATGGAATTCACAATTTTGGCCAAAACTTGCTTGGTGGATGTCTGCGCTATAAAGTATGTTAGAAATGAATTTTGTTAACTGATTTTTTTCCTTTTCTAACTAATCACAGCACTTTTATTCCTTTGTGTTTTCTTTGCTTTTTTCTCCTCTTTCATCAGAACAAACATTATTGGCCAATATTGTGTGCAGAAACAAGGAAATTGACTTTTGGCTACAATCACAATATAGACATTAAGCATGATTACATAACATTTGAAAGGAATAAAGCAAAGGATAAAAGGTCCGGTGTGGACATGTGTTTGTGTATACAGCCATAGCTTTATTCAAAGAAAAGAAAAATGAAAGGCAGGTTGGGGTATGCATATGTTTTTATTTTGTTTCACTAGCTGATGTCTCAGGCTGCAAGGTTTTCATTTTGTTTATCAGAAAGACAGAAATTTCCTCTTTGGCAGTGAATTTCTAAAGTAATGATCTGTAGCTCCAATCTAAATGTTTATATCCAAGTTGTGGTCTGCTTAGATATTAGCTGCCCTTTTCCTTAAGACTTTTATAAGTCCTGGATGGAGGGAAGGTCAGCCCAGGTGATAATTGTTTGCAATCTTGACCTGTCGTGTTTAGTTGTTGAGCCGAACCACAAACTGATGATGTGCACAAAACTGCCTAGGTATCGGATATTTAGAAGAAATTGCTGAATGAAATATACAGCAGTATATAGTCTATAATATATAGTTAATATAAAGTGTATAGTCTTCTTCTGAACTAACAAATATCCACAGTAGTTAAGGATGGTAAGAAGAGGGACCATGAGGTATGTTTTTATATCCTTTCTATATTCTTTAAGTGGTTCAGCTCCAGTTGTTTTTTTGAACAGACAAGTGGACCCAATAATCCAACTGTTTGTTGACATAATCGCTTGTGTCCCTGATCAGAAAAATTATAATAAGAAGAGTGGTGGGGAGGAAACAGACCCCTAAGGTTGGGGTGTGGCAGGATGCAGGAGTGGGTGCTGCCCAGCCTAACCTGCTGTTGCAAGCCAGTCAAGAAACTGCTGATCCAGTAACAGGTAGAGGCCAGTTGCTCACAACAGTAATCTTTCATCCTTATATTTTAACATGACAACTGAGAGTATTTAATACCGTTTAGCAAATCCTCAGGTAGATTCCATGATGTTTATTTGTTGAATTAATTGCAGTCTTGAAACAGAGCACACCTTCCTCTTAATGCATTAAACTAAACAAATGCAGGTATTTGTTAAAATATAAATAACCATGAGGAAACAACAAAGAAAAAGGGAGACGGCTGTTACTGACACAGCAGCCTTTAAAGAACAAATGTCTCACCTTTCTTCATATCATTATGAAAAATTACAAATTATTTCACAGAAATTGCATTTTTACAAACTCTGGTTTGTAGCCAAGGACATTTTGTGAGCATTTGTCTGTTCTGTACAACATTGGTTGGTGTGAAACCTCAGTGCAGGATGTTGTATCCTCCAGATTTTTATTACATTTAGAAGCTTTTTTTTGTCATTGAATTTACAAAATTACATCTGACCATAAAAGATTTCTATTCTTTTCTTTATTTTTATTTTTTTTATCAATCTTTGTCCTCAGGATTGTGGATAATCTAGCTGTAATTTATCATACAATGTTTTTTTTTTTTTTTTTCTCTCAAGCACTAGAGTCAAGGTGACCATCCATACTATGCGAACCTTTAACACCCTCTTCAACACGGAAAACAGTGGTGCAATGTTAGCAGTCAGTGTGAAACACCTTGAATAATTATGTTGTGCCTAATTATTTTAGAATGCAGTGACTTTATTTGGTAGACAGTCACAATCAGGGGTCTTATAGAAAGAGTGTCCTTGTCCTAGTGTTAGCTGACTGCGGGAGACTTGATTTCTCTTTGCTTAACAGTGGAGAAAAGTCTGATTGGAGTGGTGCCCTCTAAATGATTCACCTTTTAATGTTTCAGTGTTTTTTTTTTTTATCACTGATTGCTATATTGAGCTCAACTCTTATCATCCATGCTTTATAGTACAATATCTGAGATTTATTTTAATCTTAAAATAATGCCCTTGTTTGTTGTTTTGTCTTTTAAACTCTGATAAATGCTTTCTGTCTTCATTTTCCTGTTCTGTACACGATTCCTTATAATATTAGCTTCACTGACGTGTAATACAACACAGTGCAGCAGGAGGACTGAATGGGTGGAGTCATTTGTATCCCCAGTAGACTTTATATAGATTGGCATTAGAGGTCCAAAACTGTAATAACTCATGCGGTGCAGAGTCCCTTCCTCTGACTGTGTGGATTGTAATCACTTGACTTTTCTGTAAATTAGAAGGATCTTACTGAAATATTTGAAGCTATTCTTGTGGGGTGGACGGTGATAAGCAGACAGCTCTCCTGGGCCTCTGAAATCAGGCTGTTCTTAGATACAGTTAACCTTATTGATTTATGGAACAGTTTTTCCTAAATACAAAAATAAACAAATATCTTAAAGCCGGGTGTTTACTGTGCAATTTTTTCAATTGTTGCACGCATCTGCTGCTCACACTGTACGACTAATCACAGGGTTTAGTCGTACACAGCTCACGATTATGTTCGACCCGACGCTCTGATGTGATCTACCTGCTCACATTGTGCGACTAAAAACCACGTCGGACTGAGCTCCGCAGTGAGATGGAGCTGATTTGACGCATCTATCTAGAAGCCAAACAAATAGAAGGGGGATATTATGCTCACTATAGTGAACCGCACTGCGTGGCAATTTGTGCAATTTTGTGATGAGGGTCCTAGAAAAAAAGGGCGACCACATATTTGGAAAAAGGACATGGCTGAGCAGGCGTGAATGCTGCAGTCCATCAATTTTGTAGATAGAGCTGCATTTGACTCATTGCATTCCTGCCATGCTGCTGTGTTTACATCTGAGAGAAGGAATAAAAAGAAGAATCCTCCTGTGGGCATGCGCCTTTAGCGTTTTGCCTACGATCAGGCTGAAAGTCGGCCTGATCGAGTAATACTCGCACGACTGGAAAATCGCCCTGAAAATCGCACAATGTACGCCGGGCTTTAGAGAACTTTCAGATACCTAATGCTTGAACACCTGATACAGTATGTATTACCATTAAAAGGTCCTACTGAAATAGAGGATTTCTAGAAAAATTGTCCTGTCCAATTAGAAATATTGCAGGGCTCAAATATTTAATGTTGTCAGTTTGTTTAGGTCATGGTTTTTAAGCTTCAAGGTAAATTTGATGCATTAATTATATATACGAATGATAGAGTAAAACACTCCCAAAAGACTCAAAAGAAAAACTAAATGAAGTGTTATACATGGAAACATTATATTTAAGACAGAATCATTTCTGAATCCCTATTTGAATATTTGTCAGCAGTTGCTGTCACAGAGATGACTGCTGCTTGTGTTGTAAAGCTGTGACAAGCTTAAGGGATATTGTATTTTTTCTAATGCTAGCTGAGAAAAACAGGCTTAGGTGGTAAAAAAATAAGCTTAAAACGTCTGTTTCTCCGTAATGAGTAACTGTTGATGATCTCCTTTTAGCTAGTTGTATGTTTGTTTCTGTTTCTTTGGAATTTATTGCATTATGAATTATATTTATTCAGGATTATCAAAGTCATTGATTAATTAACTCAAATGTAAGTCTTGCTTTTCTGGCTTTTGTTTGTACAGAAGGCACATGAATCCTTTCCTCTTCACAAGTATGTGCTATTTAGTGGAAATTGTTCATAGTGCCTGAATAACTGGGTTTATTGAAATTTGTGTTTGTGACAGCAGAACCCACTAACTGTCTTTCTGTATTATTAGTTGGTGTGTTGAATTCATTAATATTCTTTAAAATGTCCAAAGCATTTGAGTATTACATAATCAATTGTAGTTTTAAGCCCTTGATGAAAATGAAAAAGGTTGCATCTGGTCGGCTGCATAGGAGCAACCGTCCTTACATGCTTACATAATGTAAAAATTATCCTCTTATGATTTTAGAGAAGAGCATGGTTAAAGCTTTGCAATAGCATGCAGACAAACACATACACACCCCCACACACACGTTATGCTCCGCTATCCTTACTTTTCATTGATTTCCCTTCATTTCCTATTCATTTCTATGGCTTAACCCAGACCATAGAAACCCCCTATTACCAACACACACCTAACCATAAACCTGACCTAAGCTCAATTCACACCTTAGTCCTAAACCTTCAACCCAGGAGGAGAACTTTTCTTCATGGAGACCAGTCCACTGATACCTACAGTACAAGTACTTGTAAGCTTCCACTATGTAGCATATTCCTGGGAAACTGGCCTCACACTGTCCCCACAAAGTAACAAATACATGGTACCACACACACATACATATACACACACAGACACAATGTTTCCATCTGGGACAAAAGTGCTGTTCTCTAGGCTTACGACCAAAGCAGGGTATAATTAGGATCTAAATGCTGCTTCAAGTCAGAATGTGGTTTGGAGGCATTTCCAAAGGACAACCAGTCTTGTGGTTTGTGGTTTTTATCATCAAATGTAAATTGCACAGTTGAAGAGGAGTGGCACTGACTCATAGAGTTTAGAATATCCAGGGACCTCATCCGCTAAAACATTCATGTGGTACCATATGTCAAAAGTAACATATTCATGTTTTCTCCAGATAGTGGAAGGGCGGTTAAAAAAGGAGTTTCAGCAAAGTCGTAAATTACTAGTCCCAGCAATTTTCTGAAGAAAACACACACGGTAAAATCCAAAAAACCCTGGGGACAGGACTTTGAATCCATGCCAATAACAAGGAAATAAATGTTATTTAATTGTGTCAGTAATGGTTAGTACCTGAAACATTCATTTCATCTGTAATTGAAAATATTTGCTAGAGTATTATTTTTCAGAAATGTGATCATGTGTAATATTAAAGATAATATTTTTATTTTGTAGCTGTGTTTATTCAACTGAACAATGATGAACAGAGAGTGGTATTGATGGATGGCAACTCGGAAATTAATAGTTTTTTGTTTCCAGTCACACTACTTTGATTTGAGGGTTCATGTTGAATGTCAGAACAATAGAAAAAGATCAAATATGACAGATAATGTTCGCCTTATGAAGAAGACTAGTCATTAGAAACCCACAAGCTTTATCTTTCTCATAAACACAGACCAGACAACAAAAAAAGAAAAATATTTAGGAAAAAATGAATAGAAGATTCGGTTGCAGACCATTTTTATTATCAGATAATCATTTTATACCTGTGAAATATTAGTTGTTTTGTGCATGAACATTTTAATTTGTATCTAATTTTCAGCCGTCAGCCACAAACATTTTTTACCCCTCCTATATTTGAATCCATGCCGATACATTTTCGTCTGATATAAATCATCGGTGTACACCACCCATTGATGACTGTGGAATACAGGTGATTGGCTCCTGTCTGCATTCTGATCTAAATTCTTTGTTTTTAAAATCAGATTTTTTTTTTATAACGGTAAATAAAGTGATAAACTCCAACCTTACTCTATGTGAAACAGTAATTGATTCAGTGCTGCGCTTCTAATCATTTATCCAGTGATTTTAAGGTCTATAGACTTTTAAACAGAACTCCATCAGGATGGTTTGATTCAAAAAGGTCTTTTGTCTACTATCCCTCTGGTTTGTTTCGCTAACTCTATTTCTTAGTATCTTAACCAGTGCTATAAATATGTTCCTAAATGTATTTGGCTGTTTATTTTCAGTTATATATTAGTCCTTTTTATGTTTTCCTAATTATTGATTATTAATTAATTTTATCCTCCAGTATGCAATTATTGTAATTTGCGTTAAAATCTAACATTTGTTCAAAATTAGATATTTTTTTTTACCTCTCATCTAGTTTTTACAAATATAGATGTTGTTTTCACACGTTCCATGATGGTAGAGGAGACATTATCTGAACCAAGCTACATTAATCTTTTTACTCAGAGCCATTATAGAAAATCAATAAATGGTATTAACCATTGTACTATCAGACTATTTTTTACCCTTTTAAATAGACCTATTACTCTGGTAAATTTTTGTCATCTGTATAGAAGGTAATGCTATATTAATTCATTACAGGTCTTGATCAACCTAGAACCATATTGTAATTGCTCCCTTTGGGTCAGAGTGAGCAATTCTCAAGAGGAGAGGCAAGTATGCCTGTTTTTTGTTCCCAAGCAGTAATAGGATAGAAAGACAAATGGTTAGTCTGGCTGAATCCTTCTCTCTTATAAACTAAACTCTGCTCTGATCTCCTGTAGAGAAGAAAGACTAGATGATTCGCTGATCTGTTTATGTTTTAATCTTCTGGTCATGAGATCCAGATGAGTGTTGAAAGAACAGCAGTAGCAATCAGCTAAAATAAGTGCCCTACATACTGTAGGTGGATTGGGCTCAGCCTTGTAGATAAATAAATTCACTTCAACCTAATGTAAACTTTTTTGCATTAGTAAATGCTTTTGGGTGAATTTGACTCTAAAGCCCTTTGAATTGGTATTACTTTAAAAGAGCTACTGTATAAACTGGATATACCTTCTGGCCCTAGAAATTCATTGGGATTAGCCAGAATGAACAAAAGATTACAAATGCAATAGTGGACTTGGTTTCCCACCAAGACCTTTTCCTTTGACAATATATTAAAAGTTTTTCTATGCGGATAGATGGATCAATGGGTGGAGGTCTTTCTTAGCAAAGAAGAAAATCTTTGCTATTATATTAACATCTGACACTATGTGCATTGGTCCCTGCGAGGTCCTGATAGGGTCTTCTGAGGAGGACTAAAAAGGGATTTCTTATAACATATAACAGAGCATAAGATGATTTTAACTTTGCACAAGACCTTTAATAATTAGTTTATGTCGGTTGATCATATCTGGATCCAGTGTAATATACGAAATATAATATATAATAGGGAAGTTTTTGCAAATCTATTGCACAAAAAATTGCAATAACTGGACAATAAATAATTTGAAATACAAATGGCTTCATGTCTACGTAATCATGCTAACATTGCAACAGCATCAGGCTAATGTGATGTTTTAGAACACTATTCAATTCTGATGCATTGTGAGAGAGTTGTGCAAGTTACTGACATGTTATAGTCACCGGCATATCTGGTCAGATTGTTGTAGAAATGTGCTGCTGGGTCTAAGGGTGTTTGAGATGCCTAACAAAATGTCACAGAGATGCAGAATACATCAAGAATAAAAGATTTTATGATTTTTTTCCAGTAGGTCTTTCTCCACTCAGACTCACCTCTCGTAGAAAGCCGCTCTTTTTTTTTTTTTTTTTTTTCTACAACTACGTATATATGTCTAGATTTATTTATGCCAATTGTATGTTTGGCCATGTGTAGCACCTTACCACTAAATCAAATTCCTTGTGCGTGAAAAACACTATTTGGCAATGGAGCCTTTTCTGATTCTGATTCTAAAACATAATGGGTTGTAGCCTAGTGAGACCATCCTGATCTCGCGAGCTTTCAAGGTTTCACTCGCAGATCAGTCTGGAGACTCTCCGTTAAAGAAAATTTGGAGCCGTTCACCAAACAAACGTCCAATCAGCGTTGGCTTTATGGCGGGTTGAGGTGTGACGCAACGAGAAGCACGACAGTTCAGTCTAAAGAACATGGCGGCTTCAGCTGATGAAACTAGCGTTAGCGTGGCTATCGAGCAAGTTTTATCGGAATTACACAGTATCTCTTCACTGAAAGAAGAGCAAAACACTGCTCTGGAGGCTTTTCTCAGAGGAAAAGATGTTTTTGCTCTTCTCCCTGCTGGTTTCGGCAAGAGTTTGATCTATCAAGTGGCTCCTCTTCGTCGTCACTCTGTTAGTACGTCATATGCTTCGTTGATCTGATTGGTTTATTTGGCCCGTCTATCACCAACATAGGCCAATCAGCTAACCAGTATTTTCGCCCCTTCCCAAAATTACTTCAACGGAAGGTTTCCAGATGGATATGCGGAGCAAATCCATCTGGCGGAGTCAGGTTAAATAGGTTGTTCATTAAGTATGAAACCTATCTTGAAAGATGATTGAGCTTGCAGTATATTATATATATCTAACATTAGGTCACAAAAGGTAAGATCATTTTCTGACTGTTTTTCTTTTTTCTACTCATAGAAAGACAAAAAAGGTCCCAATTTACTTTAGTTTTTTTTTCCAGGACTTTGTGGTTTTTGTGGTCTGTTTTAACCCTCCCGCTTTATCAAGATGTTGTTGTGTGTTCCCTACAGAAAATCTACCTAACAAAGCATTGAAGTCTCTGATTCACTGCTCAGCATTTCAGGAAATGACTCTGGTTAACCACAACTTTTTATTAAAAAAAGAATAAGAAGAACAAGAAGAAAGGAAAGTCTACCCATAATGGCGGGTTTGCTAGCAATGTAGCAGAAACCCAATGTCTCTGCTTGGAGTTTTATATGATGCCTTTCCATATGACTTCATTTTTTATGTTCTTTCATCTTTTACTTTAATATATTTCGAAATTAAGCAAATTTAGTGTGAGGCTTTTGATCCAAATTTACCCTTCATTCCTCCCAGAATTACCAAATTACCAGAAAACTATAACTGGATAGCTATATGATTTAACAAAACATCTAATAAGCTTTAGTGGTACAATATACTGTAGATGGATCAATTAGAAACAGTTCTCCCTTCTCTCCTACAGGGAATTGCAGTTCAAGTTGTCAGACAGCAGTTTGCACAGAGGAACACAAATTTGTGGTTTGTTTTCCAAAGACTGGTGTTGGAAAACACACTAATATATGATGTGCAGTTTTTCTTTTTCTTTTTTTTTTCTTCACACTGGCACAAACCCAAGAGCGGTCAAAAAGGAGACTGTGTTTTGAATCAAATGCAGCAAATAAGAATGTTCATGTTTCTCTCAGTGAAAGTTATGTTTGCCTTGGAGGTTTGGACTATGGCCAGCAACGGAGGAATACTTTTCAGAAATAATCTGAGGACATACTTATTACCCAAGATTCTCCTCTTGATATTGTAAATAATTCTAATAATTCTAATCTCATGGTAAAGGTCAGAAATATTTAATCCTAGTCCCTGATTTTGCTTAAGTTTGAAAAGCCACAAGAGTTTCATTTGATAGTAAAATATGTATTGCAAATAAAGAACACTAAACTTTAACCTAAAGAAATGTTGTATCGTTACTTCGATGAAAATAGTGTCAATGTCTCAGGTGCTGTCAGTGGAATATTCTACATTGGCATAGTTAGTTCAGTAAACAGGTTATATCTATCCTTGTTCGCCTGTGGTAAAATGCTGTTCCATTTGTGGTTGTTTACCGTGCAAACCTATAAACGTCTTTCCTCTATAGCCTTATTCAGCACCCAGACTGGATATCCTTATTTCTGCACCGAAAGCAATGAAAATATTGATGGATTGAGGTATTGTGGGTTTGTATGGAGAAAAGCCACAAGAGCTTGGTATTTTTGCAGTTTATTTTAAAAGCTTGCAAAAAGCACAGACTTGCATTAGAGACAATTTATGCCTGTCCTTGTGAAAAAAATGTCCAAGAAGGTTAGTTTTTGTTTTTTGTTAATGCTGATTATAGCTAGGTACTCTAAAGATTTTAGATTTAATATCAAAATATAAATATCATTTGAATATTAAGGCTGAGACAAAGCTAGGGAGGTGGGTTTTTTTCTCTTTTTTCCTTAACATCATCAAATATGCTATGTTTTCGGCACATAGATTGCTATGCATCAATATTTCTACTATTTAATTTGTTATGTGTGAGGTGGAGGAAGAAAATTAGTCCACACTGTAGTTTGGGGAAATAATGCATACTACTGAACATTTTTAATAAAAAATATAAATCCTGTCAGACATTTTTATTCTGCCATTTTAACCCTGATGCATTTTAATAAAATTCTGTGGTACCAGATAACTGTGCGACTTCTTTATCTTAACAATAGAGACACATTTATGTATTGTAATTCCAGTATGAATACGCCTTCACTGAAGACCTCTGTTTTTTTAAAGAGAACATTAGTGTACAAACAGTATTATGAAAACTAGGCATGAGCTGCTTGCAAGTCACAACATACAACATTTGTTCAGTTGTACTTTTCCTAAACTGTGGTCCAAAAGCATTTAAGTGTACAACAAGGATGATGGACTGTTTTTATTCGTTTTTTTTCTGTTGATGTACACATGACACTCAGGTGGCCATGAGGTTACTCTTCACTCATACAACAGTGTTTTGTGTTTCTACTGAAATATTATAATACCAAGTGGGTTTTATGCCAGCCAAGCAGGGAAGGATCTAGAGCAGTGGTCTCCAACCCTGGTCCTCAAGATCTACTGTCCTACAGATTTTAGATGCATCCCTGCTTCAACACAGCTGAATCAAATGAATGGCTTGAAAAGGTAATCAATCATTTGATTCAGCTGTGTTGAATCAGGGATGCATCTAAAATCTGTAGGACAGTAGATCTTGAGGACCAGGGTTGGAGACCACTGATCTAGAGGGACAGGGGACCGGGACAGGGACCCTCTCAGTGCACCCCCTCCCAGCCTGGCCACACCTAGGAAATTTCCTGGAACCGCCACTGTGGCCGAGGCATAATGAAGATAGAGAAACACAGTAGACATCATCATCTGAATATATATCATGAGCACTGTTCAATCTAAAAACTAGATGCCTATTGCAGAGCTTTATAATCCATTGGCACACTAATATGAACAAAAATGAAAAGGAAAGACAAGGAGAACAGAGAATAAGATTTTTAGGCACCAGTCCACTTTAAGTGTGCAATTCATGTAAGTCTTCCTTTAATGGATTGCACACTTAACCCCTGCAGCACCTCTTCATAGATAAACAGTTCATTTGGGAAAATTACTTGATGAACAACTATTAGAAACACATTTGGAAAACTGTGTTCTTTAATAGAGTTACAAGAAGAAAGTAATTAATGAATGAAAGCCATTAGATTCAATTACCACCTTTAAAAATGGTGATAGTAGTATATAGGGATGTTTTAGTAGAAACTGGTCAGAGTTGATGGGAAAAACCACTAAGCTAATTGCAGGATAATGGAGGAAAACCTGTTAGAAGATACAGTTGGGACATGGTCCTACTTCCAGCATAATAGTGACCTTTAACATATAGCTCGACCAAAGTTTAGAATAAGCTGATCATAGGAAAGGTCTTGAAAAGGTATTGTTTGCATTTATTCTCTATCCAGTCTGGGTTTCAGCTATAGGGCAAAATAGTTTTTGATTTGTTCTGCATTTTTAGTAGCAATAATGCTTTTCCAAGCAACTGTACGTGCTGTATGTGTGTGTTCAGTTTTAGATACGTCATATTTAAACAGATCTGACTTCAATATATCAGCAGTATACATTTAGAAGATACATTTTCTTATCCTTGTTCAATATTCAAAAAATTAATAACGAAATAATTTCCCCCTTCATAATTGAAATACAAGTTCCCTCTAAAATGTATAAGTCAATTTTCTAGGGACTGAATCCAGTGCGGATTATTTTATTTCGATTGTAATGTGTAGAAAGGTTTTACTAATTAAATTAAATATCTCTAATTAGCAACATTGAAAAGTTTAGTCTTGTCTTCAGATCTTTCCTTTAATCCTTGATCTTCAGCTGGTTGAGAGGTTTTATGTTTTCATTTCAACCTCTTGTGTCAAGTTCTGTTAAAAATGAATGTTTCTGCCTGCAAACACAGTCGCATTTGTCACTGCCTACAGGTGATCTGCGAGCAACAGCCAGTCAGTGAGTATAACCCATTAAAAAGAAAAATGTTTCCTTGACTGGAAATCCACACCTGAGGCTCCACGTCGATCGCTAATATGCAGCCAGCTCAGATGCTGGAAATGCATAAACTGTGAAAAAGCTTTTAGGAACACGTGTTGTCAGTTTTGACATTCATCATGGAGAAGCAGAAATAGCCACCACAACACAAACTGCAGCTATAAACAGCATGTGAAATTTGTTTATTCAAGAGGACGAGTCTTAGTTGCCCTTTTTATGTTTATTCTGTATGGCATTGAAGACAAAAACAAACACAGCCCTGTACTCCTAAATGCTTTGACAAGTCCATCAGTGCAGTCAGAGCAATCCGACCTTCAAGAGAAATAAGAGGCAGTCCAACCTCCAGACCCCTATGTTACAAGCACTCATTTCTTGCATTTGCAGTTTCTGCCTCAGGGTTAAATCAGCTCCACTAGAATGAACAATATGGACTTCTGTATTTATTGTTATACATTGTATTTATTGAGATAGAAACAGATTTAAAGGTAAAATGCTGTTCTTTGTTGTGATGATAAATGTATAGTGTTAAATGTAGGCAAAAAACTGCTCCGAAGAGGCCTATTGATAACTGTAAAAGTCTATTCTAATTAGATTTTTTTTTCCAATATTAACTAGTTACATCACAAATTACAAAGCCCTGTCAATTTCTTAGCAGAAGGGATTGTTAGATTTTAGCTTTCACTGTTTTTTCTTTTTTTTTTTTCTGTCTGCCCTTTTAGGTCAGGTAAATCCAAAGGGCTTTGGTTGTAATGCAGTTTATAGCAAAGCTGGTTGGGATTTGGACCCTTTTGCTCCATTTCACAAAGGCCGAGAAATTTAAGTGATAAGAAAAAGTGAAAAATGGATATGGATATCCCTACAGTTGAAATTGTATGCTTCCATTCAAGGTTTCATACAAAGTTTAAAAAGATGGAATTTAGAATTAAAACTTTTTTATTATTTTAAAGGTAACTAAACATGCATTATTTGAATACAAGAAATTCTAAATTACTGTATTATGACAAGAAGTAAATAGATAAAAAAATTAATATTTTTTTTTATTGATGGGCATATAAACTATGTTTCATTTTGATAGAGCAACAATTGAGGGTCCTGAAAACGGCTCATGTATTTTGATGCATTCAGATGCTGTGAGAGAATTGTTCTGTATATCTAAAAGATCTGTCAGTATTTTTTTTATAGATAAAAAGAGAACATCTAAATATGTGAAGAAGGTTATATCTGTATGTTTGTTCTCCCACAACAGCATTATTAATAGCCGATCATATATTACTCATTTTCTGTGCAGTTGCAACAGAAAACTAAATATTTTAAATACACTAGTGTCTGGTTTGCTGCTATTTATCTTTTTAAAAAGAGCTCAAAACTGTTCTTTTCTTTAAGAGGATTTTATCAATAGAGTGTTGTACTTGGCTTACAGCAAGTCTTTTACAAAACAGTACGATTCTTTGTTATGGTCTTTGGCTTTCCTAAATCTACGTTATTGTGGTTGCAGGTTTATGCAGACGATGTAGTGACAAAAGAGGAGCAGATTCGTTTGCTGTTCATAGCTAAGAGAAAATGTGAAGATAACATCAAGTCAAGGGGTAAGGTACCTGGTAAGTAGAGTTCTACTCTTTGGTTGTTGCTTCGTGATCCTTCAGTGAGTATGTCTACCATGTTAAACTTAGAGATTGGCTGTCCATATATCTGTGGATTCTCTTATTTTCCAAACAAAAACTTAATAATTAAGCATTCCTTTTTCCTGCCCTGTTTTAAAACGGATAAACATCTCAGGAACCGTTAGCTACTTTTTATGCCTATGCATGCCTTTGTATTTATATTTACAACTGTCTCGATTTATGGTAATAATCCCCTTCATTGTTTTGTCCTCTCATTGTCTTTCTGCCAATTCCTCTGGTAGATTTGTGTCTTTAGGGGTGACAAGAGAACATAGTTTTCCACTAGGCACCATTAACTCCAACTGTGGTTACTGTATTTTTCTCTGTCAGTTGTTCAGTAAGGATTGAAGATTCTGCAGCCAAGTCATTGGTAATATTTCATTAGTAACCACAGAACAATATGGATGGCTTGGAATTCTTTGACCTTCCCTTCCCCCCAAAAACCCAAAGCTATTGTTGACTGTTCTCTCTGGTCAAATTCCTTCTGGGTTATTACCCAACATTTCAGAGTTTTTATATAAGTCTATAAATCTCATTTTAGATTAAAACGTTTGTTTTTTTTTTTGCTTTTTTTTTATTTTTATAAATGCTTAAGCTGAGAAACTCAGTGATTGAAGGACATCTGTTCTTTAGCCAGGGAATGTTAGAGGGTCCTATACTTACTGGGGCACTCATATATGTGTAGAAACCCTTATAAGCTAGGCACTGTTTTAGTAGTTGTTCAACTTTATTAATGTTGTTCAATATATGTAATTAAGGTAAGACTTGTATTTCCTTGCCAACACATACATTTGATATCAGATGTTGGTGTGAGTATTCACATTTAGAATTTAAGATTAACTTTTAAAAAGATTTAACTTTGCAAAAATAAAAGTACAAATTACTGTTTTACAACTACAAATTAAACTTTTTTAAGTACAAATCTACAACCCCTGGTGAAGATGTTAAACTTCTAACCAGTTAGTCCAGCAATTCACCTTAAAATTGTTTGCCAACCTTGATTAAATGGCAGAGGAGGACAAAATGGTAAATGGCCTTTACTTATATAGCACTTCTTCAAGTCACAGGACTTGACCAAAACACTTTCCTCTCCATTCAGTCATTCACCCATTCACACACACACTCACACACTGATAGTGTCAAGCTATGTTGTAGCCACAGCTGCCCTGGGGCTCACTGACAGAAGTGAGGCTGTTGTACAGTACACAGGCACCAACAGTCCCTCCGACTACCATCAGTATGCAATGCAGGTGAAGTGTCTTGCCCAAGGACACAACCACACTGAAAGCAGCTGTGTCTTGGGATTAAACCGGCAACCCTCCGGTTGCAGGGCAAACGCCTACATCTGACACCACTGTCGTCCCTAATGAGGAATTGGCTGTACATTATACTGTATATTTGTTGAAATATTGTTTTCAATGCATGCGCGTATAACATTTGATCACTTCTTCTTGTTTAAAGTGAGTTAGCAAACAACCCTCAGGTGCATTACCACCACCAACTAGTAAGGGGTGTAACAGCTTGATAAGGGCCTGTAGATTCATACTTGCAATTAGCTCGCTTTCAAATAGCTTGTGGACAGTAGCACTTAAAGCAACTATGGATTTGCCATGTGATAAAAAATGCCCTGTCTCGTGCTGTCTAGTACTGCTCCAATTGTTCTAACAGAAAAAACGGTTACTATATAGTGCCAAATGCTTCCAATCATTATAGTGGAAAAGTTAAAATTCTCACAGGACAGTGATGCAACAAGTGGAATTTAAACCAGCCTGCAGCCTGCTAATACTACGAATGTCTGCAGCCGCCACTTCTTCAGCGGTAGCTAGTTCTCCAACTTTTTTTTGTTGGCTCTTTTTAACCATCAGGTTGCTGGTAAATGCTAATTTTACTAGTAATGCCTGTTAAGCTACTGTAAGTACACTGTGGACTTCATCAGGACTTTTTAATCAACACAAGCTCCTTAGGTAACATTAAGTTTGTAGACTGAGCCTATACATTTAACGGACATATGAGCTAATTCTCACCTTAGCAAAGACCAAATGATAATTATTGCTGGAGTAGTGCTGAAGTTCTGGATCAATCTCTGACAAAAAACTTAAAGGCTTTCATCTGTAGCAGAATGAAGGACCCATTACTCTGAATATCCATACTTTGTATTATTTGCTAACCTTGAGGTTCTGTCAAAAACTCACTCATTTTATGATGATTTTATTATGATTTTATGATCCCTATCATTGTTGCCTCCATTTACAGTGTACTTCCGGCTATCCATTTGAAATTGCATGTCAAAAATCACGAGACTAAACTAAACACCTAATTTGTTCTTTTACATTGTTGATTTGCATATGTAACTTTTATTAACAATTTTAAATTTGTTCTTAGATGTAACTTTGTGACTTTTACTTGTAAATCTGTGATTTGTATATATATCTTTGCAAAGTTGTAAGCTGTATTTGTGGCTGCCGGGGATGAAACATCTGATGACACATGTATTTATGAGTTGACAATTAACAAATGCAAACCTTAAAACAAATTTTTATGTTGACCTACATTTACAAATTTAGAACCTTTTTATTATGTTTTTATTTACATTTGTTGTGCACCATACATAATCTGGTTTGGAAAATTCTAAATAATTAATAAGTTTATGCGTTATTAGTTTTCTTCTAATTGTATTAAACACTTTCTTTAAGTCTAAAGTTTTTCTTCTGTTATATGCATTTGGTTACAGCATTTTTTTTTATCTATCTATGATCCTCATAGTTATGATAATTGCAAAAACAGATACATCTCTCTAGACTGGTATTAGAAATGAAAAAGATGGAATTGAGCTATTCAAGTTATTTATTCATAAGTAAATAAATGTTTATAAGAACATAGTTGTCACCTTCTACATCTACAGTTTAAGCATAATTTAATGTAAGTAAATAAGCAGTAACTCACCTAAGGTCCTTATTTGAGAATAGTTTGTGGTATTTTTGTTTTGATCATTTCTCAAAAGCTTAGTTCAAGCCAACTTGTTTTACATTTTATGCCTTTTTATTCCTATGTGTCCTTTTCTTCTTCCATTTCTATACATGTACCGAAAGTATGTGAGTAAATTCATAACAGTAATTTCCTATTTTTACAAAAACCTGTGACTAATCAAGAGCACTCTAAAAATCACATCATAAAAATACTCAAATACCATTTTTAGCTTATTCAGTTGTGTTATTTAGTATGTATATACACTTTTTTTTTTCATTTAGTTTGATTCAGGTCTCAATAAGTTATAAAAAAAACAAATATTATAATTTACCTTTTATTTAATAGAAAATTGGACCGTACAGTATGATTACAAGAAATTCAAAATTATGAATAATATTGTAGATACACACTTACAATATGGTATGTATTAGTGTAATATGCTGTAGCAGGAGCTCTAATAAATGCTGGAGGGTCTGGTTTCGACATCAGTACATGGGAGCTGACCTGCATACCTGAGAATTCTGAGCTACAAAGTTTGTGATTCATCTCTATGTATTGTGGCTGTTTTCTGACCTCTTTTGGAAGGTTGAACATGTCAGTTCAATAACAAAACAACCAAAGAAATTAGACTACACATGTTACCCTAATGAGTAGAAAAACATTTCCCTGATGAGTTTGTGGCTTATGCCTGAAAGAACACAAACTACATGCTCGCTTCAAGTAGTTGATTGGATTTCTTTAAACTAATAGTTTATGAATTGCTCTTCATTTGAGTTTAAAAGCCACATATGGGTTTGTTTTTTCTAATTATGTAAATGCAGGATAAAATCAGTACTCTGATTGTGTAGTACAAAGTTCAAATTGTAAGATCGACTAATAGATTTCTGTTAAAACATTGCTTTTACTTTTGATGACCTAACTAAGTGCGATAGCACAGAACATTTGGAAATGATTTGCTCTCTTGAACTCCATTGTTCTCTTCTATATCCTTGGGAACCTGAGGGCTGTACTCACAGTCTAACCTGATCGCAGGATTTCATTCCTATTGGTTGATATCTCAGTTGATTTTGTTGGGTTTGGCCTGTTTATGTACTAAGGTTATTATCTCCATTTTGTCTATTACTACAGATTTTTTAATACACTTTAAAGAATTCTAAATATTATCCAGGTTTTAAAGCTGTTTTGGTACATGTACTGCAAAGGCTTATGTTGCCATCATTTCCTCATAGCTCATCCGGGCCCTGAGGCTTTCACATAGGATTGATATGCCTGGATAATTTTTTTTTTTAATCCCTATAGAGGTCATCATTGTTTTTTGGCTCTAAAGCTTTTATTAAGTTAAATTAAATGCCTTGCAAAAGAATTTATACCCCTTAAAGTTTCATTGGGATTGTATATATGCAGCTAAAGGAGACATCGACATTTAGCCAAAAAGATCCTTAGTTGAAATGTTAGAATCTCAGTCTGATAACACTTACCTTTCCACATCCAGACCTTAATGGAAGAGTTGAAAGAAAACCCAAGACCATTCTTAGTGTTCTACAAGCCATACAGTGAATATGATGAACAGTCAAATGAAATTAAAAGTGAAGTGTGTCACCTACATGCAAACAAATTCAAAACACTCAATGTAGATGAAAACACAGTACAATATGTCACCTATATGGTGAACTGTAGTGACAGTGATTCCATATGGATGGAAATCTCCATCATCAAAGTCTAATTGATGGGAGTGGGGGTCAATTTCATGGGCCGGATTACCACCTGGATTCCGGACCTGTGCCTGTCGTCTTTTAGCATGCCGGTGGGTATTTGGGCCATTGAGGTATGATGATATCTATCTCGGTGGGAGCTGGCACTAGAGCTGGTGTAGGATTTGGGGGCCCAGTTTTGGATTTGGTCTGCTCTTGAAGCCTGGTGCCTCTCCTTGTTCCTGGGCCCTGGCTTGAACATAGTGCTCCCAGCCATTGCACATGGAGGGTTGGACCTGTGCCTTTCTCCCCTGGGTGCATATTTGGGTCAGTTGGGGTGCTGGCTCCCTGGGAAAACATCTGTTCCCTAGTCTTTTACTCCCTATTCATGTAGGCTTTCCCTTGCCTGCTCCATTAAACCGGGTATTTCCACACTACTGTTCTCTGCGGGCTTGGGGGGTGGGGCAGGTCTTGGGGGTCTCAGGGGTTGATCATGGCTTAGCTGCTGTTTTGGCTCTTCTAGGACCGTCTAGTTTTAAGGTCCTATGACTTGAATTTTGTTTGCCTGCTTGTTAGGAGGGGCTGGTTTCTAGCATGGAGAGGTTGGCTGGGAGTTGTATGGTGGTGATGAGGGATATGGCTTTGCTCTTTTGTTGGGGGTTGGCTAGCTGCTGTCGCTGTGCAGCATGGGATGTTCGACCACCATGTCCGGATGCTCTCAGCATCTGTGCTCAGATGGCTCTCATGCTGCGATTGGTGTGGGGTGGCAGCTGCCCTTTTGTGTTAAGTCCTCTCAAACCTTGTTCTCCAGTTTCTCTGAAATCACAGTTTTTGGGAGCAATATATAAATATCTGAAAAGGTTTTAAAAGATACTAATGGCTCAGTGGAGTCGTTCATGTACATTGCACTTTAATTTTCTCTTTTACATACTTTTTGTAATGTTTTGTTAGGATTTTTACTTGATTTAGATTCTTTAAATAGACAAAAGCCATCTTTACATTGCTGAGACAATGTTTTCCTTGAGGGGGAGTGGTGAGGTTTGTCTGGAGATGACAGTGAAGGGATGTGGGTTCAAATCCCCAGACCTTGCCAGTGTGAAAATAGCTCAGCCCTGAAGCTCGTGGTTTTGGGTGTAGAACAACACGGCAGCTCATTATAAAAAGCTGCATGTATGAGGAGAATATGCAAAATGTGTTTTTACATCTGCAGCTTGGGATCAAATGAGTAGTGGGGGGAAAGAAAACTTTCTAAAACCCCCAGTGACATCACTAATACCCAAGCTCCCTCATGGTCACGTTTATATTTAACTCGTGGTGAAGAAATTTACGGGAAATTGCACACTTGTGTGTGTTTAGTGTTTAATTTAGGCCTTTAAGTAGGTGGTCTTTATGGTAATAAAACCTAAGGCAAAGGAGAGCGGCTTTTCTACTTTTACTCCCAGGATGTGTGGTTAGCATGATTTTGAAACTGAACACTTTTTTTATTTTGATCTCCCACCAGAGACTGCAGGAATCAGTCAGCTCCACTAAGTCTACCCTTTAATTTCATGCTCTCATTGACAAAAAAAAAGTAATGCAAGTTACCCTAGCGTCACATGCTTCTTTGCAACTTACTCAAGAGAATGAGAAAATAATGGATCTGCTGCAAAGACGGGATCATTTAAGTTTTATGTACAGCTACTTATTAGTGGTCAGAGTGGTCAGATGTTTTCAATAATACAGCATAACTGCCAAGGCTTGAGAGGGAATTTTGCCATGACTTTGTTGAGAAAAGAATGCTGCTCCCACTACTATATCCTGGGATCCACAGATTTTCTACGTATCAGACTATATATTAATAGTTGGATAAATAGACCTAGAAGTAACCCTTTTCAGATAATAATTTAACTTATTCACAATGGCTCACTTAGAGTGCTATAATGCAGAAAGTTTGGCTGACAGTCCTATGAGATCCATGCGGAAACGATTTCCATACAACAAAAAACCTGAATTATTTTGAAACAATAAAGCACTTATGGAAACTGGGAGCAACAAACAATCGACTCTTTAACAAACACGCTGGATTTAAATGGCAAGTTAGCATACCGTGAATACCATTTTAAGTTGTAATTATGTTGAAACAAATGGAGAGTACTGTTAGTATGTGTGTTTTCACTGAATGACCCTATCTTTTTTGTTTGCACAGGAAAGGTCTTATTTACTGTAAGACTCACCGCAAAATTACACAGTTACTTCTTAGAGCTAATTCACATAAACACAAAGGTCAAGGAAATTACCCTTAAAACAAACAGCTATGCAACTGCTCTGAGTACTAGATTCTCTTTGAGGTCTTATTTTAAAAAACTTGATTTTCTTTTTGTCTCTGCAGATGGCTTTTGTTCACCAGAGTGGGATGGCATTGTGTGCTGGCCAGAAGGGCCTCCTGGAAGCTTTGTATCCACATTGTGTCCAGACTATATTTATGACTTTAACCATAAAGGTAAGACTGTATTTAGTGATAGTAAAGGGTTTCATTTGATAGAATCATTACTCTGAAGCTCTTTTAAAAATATATATATAAATTACACATTTCACATCCTATTCTGATTCTACATTGACCAACTTGATTTAACTCTTAATGTCTTATAGCTATACAAATGCAAAGCTTAAAATAAAGCACACAGTTACAATAGCCATTTTTTTTTTCTTTTTATATATTTTTTGCAGATTCTGGAATAAGACTGCATTTGTTCTTTTAAATTAAATTGAAGGAGGATGTGTGATACTGGCTGTTCAGTGTGGCAGTGGGCAGTGGAGCAAGAAGGTTCTGGGTTTTATTCCCGGCCAGGGCTCTTTCTGCATGGAGTTTGCATATACTCCTTGAGCATATAGACAGGTGTTTACCTTTCCTAATCAATACCAATCAATTTAATTAAACACAGCTGGACTCCAATAAAGAAGCAGAACCCTCTTAAGGAGGTTTAGAAGGAATGGACGGCATGTGACTTAAAAATAATTGTCACAAAGAAGGGTCTGAAAGAGTAGGTGGCGGTAATGCAATTTCAAATTGTTTTCCAATCCCCATCAAACATCACAAAAGAAGAAGAAGGGTATGAATACTTATGACCATTCTTATTTCAGTTTTTTCTTTTTCATTATATTTGTAAAAAAGTCTACATTTCTGTTTTCTCTGTCAAGATGGGGTGTTAAGTGTAGATTAATGAGAAATAAAATGAACTTTTTTTGATTTTAGCAAATGGCTTCAAGAAGCAAAGAGCGAAACATGTAAGGGATCCTGAATACTTTCTGTAACCACTGTACATAAAAAATGTCCTGTTCTGTTGTCGAAATATTTCAAAAAAGCAAAGTCATTTTTTTTCTCTCTCTTGTCTTAGTGTCTTTTATTTTGGTTTTGAAAGAGCAAAGCTTTTCTCCTAGCTCATCCTTTTTAAAATAGATTCATGGCATCTCTTTCTGACTGAGAATATGCTGTGGGCTGTAAGAAAGGCTTCAGGGTTTTTGAAGGGATTGATTTTAATAACATGGAGCCTGCTTTTAGGGTTCACTTGAATTCCATTAAATGTCCGATTTTTAATTACTCCACTCTCTGTATACTGGAGTAGATAATTTCTAATTATGTCTTGCCATCTGTAAATCAGTACCTAACTAATAGGCTATCTTTAACAGCAAGAAGGAAAACTAGCTAAATGTCTCTGGCTATTTGTTTTACTATGAAACATTCATAAAACATTGGGAAGGTAAATTATATAGTTTATTTTAAATTTTATTAATTTATTAATATTGGTCAAATTATTATACTATAAGATAGTATGTCTAACAAGCCAAAAAACAGAAAACACAGGTTGTTGTAGGACCTCCTGTTATCATTAAATGTTAAAGCATTTTTTTTTTCTTGGTTTTATTTTGCCCAGTCACTGCCCTAAACAAAATAAAAAGGTCAAATTCTACCACATACTATGTTTTGCTCCTTATTTACATCCTTTTGGATTTATATACTGAAATTTTCCATTTTTCATCTGTGGGACTGAGTTAATTTTACAGCCTCAATCTGTAATTAAACACTGATGTTTTTTTGCTTTTCTTGTCTTTCTGGTATTTAGGACTTGCATACCGTCGGTGTGACAGCAATGGAACGTGGGAGCTAGTCTCAGTCAACAAAACATGGGCCAATTATAGTGAATGTGCAAAATTCCTTTATATTAACAACTACACCAATGAAAAGGTGAGCCTCTTCTGTTACTTTTTTATTTGGACATGATACTTGACTTAAACTGGTCGAAAAGACGTTAATACTCAAAAATGTAACTCAATGCTTCATTTTTTTACATGCTTTACTCATAGTTTCAAATCCCCTTTAGAGCGTTCTTGAGAATTGTTTGTCTTAGGGCTAAATAGGTATTTGTGATGGTTGCTTGAAATGACTGGTAATGGTTTTATTACATCCCAGGTTACCTTGAGGTGTTTGATATCTTTTCTTTTTGCGCTTGAGTTTTTGTTTCTTCAGTCTCAGCTTGTGTTTTGTATTGTCTATAAACCGCTGAGAAGCTTCTAAATTTTTATCTGCTTCATACTAATATTTTTTTTTATTGAATACAACTTTTAAAAGCATGTTCTTAAAATGACTGAAAAAACAATGGGTTTAGTATGATCTCCAGAATTGTGTAGTTGGGATTTAAATTTGAAAGCCTTATTGATCCCGCATTGGCCGTGGAGATTTTGACTATATCTTGAAAATGTTGTTTTTGTTATGTCATTACTAATCTTCTTTCACTGGAGCTGGACTAAAATAATATATTAGTAAAGTAAATCCACCAATGCATTACCAGCTCTAGTTGGGCTTTTTATTTCACTTTGTTATTGATTGAAAACGGGAAAAGGGTTGAGATGTTATCATTTCATTTTTTTACCTTTTTCCTACTTAATGGTTGTAGGTAAGAAGTTATTGCAAAATTAGCGCTATATTGAGATAATTGTATATTTTCTTTGAAGTGAATATTATTTGTGTTATAAAGTGTATGGAAATATTCTGCAGCTCCTCATGTTATAATTTAAAGCTGGAGCAGTTAAGATCCAATAAAATCTATTTGGCTTAAAGCTTTTTTAAATCNAGATAATTGTATATTTTCTTTGAAGTGAATATTAAAGATTTTAAAATATGTATGGAAATATTCTGCAGCTCCTCATGTTATAATTTAAAGCTGGAGCAGTTAAGATCCAATAAAATCTATTTGGCTTAAAGCTTTTTTAAATCTTATTCATTGGCCTTATTTTGCCATAGATGCTGCTGAATCTTTATTGGAGATGTTTGATAGCAGTTGCAATCCCCAATATAAGCTGTGTTTCTACTCAGTATTCCTTTATATTACAGACTTCAAACCTCTAAACCTAAAATGCATTTCAGTTGGCATGAAGGTACGCTAAGCTATCTCATCCATGCTTGTCTCTAAGCAGCACCATACAACTGTCCCCTTAATGACTGCAGGGGTCGATATTTTCCCTAAGGAGTGCTCCCAGTAATTAATCAGGAATAGATATCCACAGAGTGAAGCATGCACTAAAAAGCTGCCATACCACACACTGTTACCACAACTGTTTTTCCTGGTACAAGAACATGATACTAAATGATAACAGCAGTATAGTTTACTAGATGTTCATTGGCTTCTGAGCTTGTTGATGTAAAGAGAGTTTCTCAGAGGGTTGGTATATTGGGGCTTTTTATTGCCAAGCTTCCGCTTCCATGGCTATTATTCACTTCCTAAGACTTGAGATTTTTCTTGTACAGGAAATAAATAAATGTAAGTTTGGAGTAGAAACTTTTATCATAGTGATACAAACTGTTAATATGCTACTCTTAGTACATGGAAATGACTTTGTGGCAAACTATATATAAAAGAGTATATAAATAATACAAAATTGACATAAATATAAATCTGTAAAATTGTAGTTATGTTTTGGCTGTGATTTTTATATAGTTTTATGCAATACTTAGTATATATCTGTGCTTCTTTGTTCCCCAATAAAGTACTTGTGTTTTTGAATGGTTGCTTTATGCTTTGTAATTGGGTTGATTCTTATGCAATTGCACATACAGTACTGTATATTGCCAAAAGTATTGAATTCACCAATCGAAAAATTGTAATTGTTCCAAACACTTCCATAAAATCAATATGCATTCCCATAAAACCTATGCATGCAAACTCTTTCTATAAACACTGTCAAAGCTCTAAGCTCTAAGTACCTCAGCATCAGTCTACGGCCTCACAAAGGCTCTTGTGAAAACATGGTTAAAAGACCCCATAAGAATCCTCCTTGCTCATTGTGCACAGCCTTTCCTGAATACTTGAAAGCTTTTAAAGGTGCAGTTAACATTATATTGAGCTGTTGTGTTTAAGAATAGGATATAAATAAAATTACATTAGAGTCGAGGCAGGTAAGTGACTACTTTTTACAATTTAGTGAATTTTTATCAGTTTATGGTGTGTTAGAGCATTGCTTATGTTGTATTAAGGTTAAAAAAAAATTGACACTCAGGTATTTTTAGTCAGGTACTTTATGGTATTCAAATTCAAATTGTAATTTCTGTTTTATAAATCAAAATAACACAAAATTCCAAGTAATATTTCTGTTTAATTTATTTTGTTGTTATTCAACTCAAATATAAAATTTGATTTGCCTTATCAGTGTTGGGAATATTTACATTTAGATTTAAAGACACCTAATTTAACCTACCGTAAATGTAAGTGTTTTAATAATTTTTGATGCATGACTCAAATTTAGGACTTGCAAGGGTACTCCACCTTCTTATTTTGATTACCATACACTGTAGCAAGATTCTAAAAAAAGAAGAACATTTTTTTTATGTTTTTACTACAACATGAGGGTTTTGGGTCAAATGCTGCAATAAATCAACACTTAAAATAGGAACAAATGTATATATCTCATTTGACCTGTTTAGTGTTGAAACTCTAACATGTTATTCATCTTTAACAGGATCTCTTCCACCGTTTGTACATCATTTATACTGTTGGGTACTCCATCTCTTTTGGATCACTTATGGTAGCTGTTGTCATCTTGGGATATTTTCGGTGAGTCTACTCTGTTACTTCCTTTTATCCCTTTAACCTAAGATGTTCCCAAGGGACAGACTTTTACACCAGGCGAGAAGCTATGCCTGGATCAACTGAAAGACTTGATGTTTCATAATAGTGAGGGGATGTTTTTATAGTCACACAAAGAGCACATGAATGCCATAGTGATGTTAAAGCAGAGCTGTATATAGATCTCTTAATACTCCACATTTCCCATCATAATGACAGCATTAAGCATGAAAACTGAATTAAACATCACCTTTGACTTTTACTTTGACTTTTAAAAGAATGTGATATGATTACCTTTGTAGAACTGACTGCCTCAAGGCTTGCAGTAATGCATCCTCATCGCCTGACATTTAGATCCAGTTTTATTATGGCGGTTTTGGTTTATTGATGTTATGGTTTTGTATGTGAACCATACAAAAAGAAATCATTATGATATAGGAATAAGACATTTGAATAAAATCTTCCACCTGGAAAAGCTGTTTGTTAACTGAAAACCTTAAAAGATTATTCACACCCTTTTAACATTTAAAACCCTAACCCTGTGTGGATTTGATTTTTTTTTTCTTTTTTTAAGAAATAACATAAATTGGCTCATAATTTTTAAAGCAATGATGAATTGAAAGCTCATTTGAATAATTACTTTGTATGGCTGTCTTTGGCTGCTATTTTAGATATAGACGCAAATAAACAATAGCATTTTTTTTGCCAATTCTTGTTTGCAAAATAGCATAAGCTGTGTGAGATTGGAGAGAGAGTATCTCTTATAACGTTTTGCCCCTGATTCTCAATTACATTTTTTCTCCACTTTGACCTGGGTTTTCTAACAAACATATATATAGAAATTTTTTTTTTTTTTTTGCCATTTAAACGTGTCCGTGGACGAATACGTTTGCCGGCTGTCCTCCTGAAAAATGACCACCCGCCCGAAACTCAAGTTTGTTGTGGTCTATAGCATATTATTCCACTATTGCCTTGTATTTAGCTCTATGCATATTCTTTACAGCAGTAAACATCACCCCTTTCCCTACTAAAGATCCCAACAACAGGATGTCGCCATGACCATGTTTAACCATAGAGATGGTATAAGGAGAGTGATTTTCAGTGTTAGTTTGATGCCATCCACAGGGTTGGTTTATCTTTGCCTGGAGTTTTAACATTTTGTTAAATTGTCGGCTCGTTAGAGCCACTTCCTCTGTATGTTTGATATTTGACTGAATCTTCTTGAGTTTTGATCTTTGTATAAAGTCACCAGGCCCAGAGAGCCCAGTATTAGTAGGATACTGTTAGGTTGCCTTAATCTCTTATGTTGTAATGATATATTGAACTACACCCAGCTGGGACTCACTGGCAGTTAGTTGCATAAATTTAATTGAAGGAGCTTGATTTCATAACAAAGCTATGCATATCATTTATTCAATAAATAGTAAATATTAAATAAATCTAAGAAATAACCTTGGTAAAAAAAATTAATATATAATAATACAATAATAAATTTTTTTTATATATATATATA
>NW_015150492.1:1736300-1753704 GCF_000732505.1 Cyprinodon variegatus
TACATATATAAGGTCAATCATTTTTCGGAGGTATTTAGCTGATCTTAGTCTTTTTACCCAAAAGCTGACTTCTTGAATGGATATAGTCCTTTAACAGGGTTGAATTTGGATCATTTTGTTTCACGCAGAGCAGATTGGTCAGTATTTGCTTATTTTTTGGGGCACAGGGAGTATCAAGAATCAATGTGAATGTGCTGTTTACTAATGTTTCCACCGACGTAACTTACAGTACAGGCAGTCACTCAGAAAAGTTTTAGGAATGTTTCCAACTGGCACCAGGAAATATATGTGCCAAATGAGTTTAATAAGTTATCCCTGGGGCCCATCTGACATTCTGGCACTGGGCTCCAAAGTGCTACAGCCATGTCTCCCCTTCAGCACATCAGCTTTAAGAAAGGAGAGCTCATAAACATTTTCCAGAGGGAGCAAAGGGATATTTTACATTAGCACTTGCATTCAGTTTTTTTTTCTTTTCACCTGGGATATGTTTGCTGGATGGTTTTTCTTAAATCAATAGTTCTCTAAGGGCACCTTGTCAACTCATTAATGAGATTTAGTGAAAGAATTTGTGGACAGAGCTGATTGTGGATACAGGGGGTTCATTTTTGTCTCAGGTAGATGCGAAGCCTTAAAATTTTTGGCAGCAAAAACCTTCAGTAAATATTTTCTTTACCTTTTTTAATGCGATAGCTTAACCTTTAAGTCTATTGACCCAGCAAATTGAGCCCAGTGGATTGTGGCACCAAAGGTTAAACCACAGAGAATGTTTAGGATATTCCACACCAACTAAAATTTTATTTCAGCATTCAAATTAACAGTTTTTCCTGAAACTGCAGACTGCGTTATACAGTACAGTACACATCTCAGAAATAATATGCTCTCTTTAGGATGAACATAGTTTGTATGCCTTGGGTTGTATCTGTTAAAACGTTAACTGTTTAAAGAAAATGTTCTTTCAGTAAATCAGTCTTTTGATGCTTTTTGTCATCCCCAGGCGGCTGCACTGCACTAGAAACTACATCCACATGCACTTATTTGTGTCCTACATGCTACGAGCTATAAGCATATTCGTGAAAGATATAGTTCTCTACTCTGGATCTGCTTTAGAGAACATGGAAGGAGTCCCAGTGGAGGATCTCAAGTCCATCACTGAAGCCCCACCTGCCAGCAAAACACATTTTGTAAGTTGAACCTAAACATAGAAACTGTTTTCATGTTACATGTGCCGTCGAAAGTATTCCACTTCATATATAATCAGCTCCTGTTCAGCTACCCAGATAATTTGATTATCAGTGTGCATGAGTGTTTTGATTTTACTTCCTTGGTGGAAGTAATACATATGCTAAAACTAACCAGCTTTTCCAGTACCAGAGAAAATTGACTGGACTGCCTATCACCCTGCCAAGTTTTAGCTAAGCCAACACTTGGCTTCCCCTTTCAGAGTAAAGCTACAAAATGGGAATTGACTGTTTACTTTTCATGGTTGCTTTAATATGCAAACATTTGCGTAGTATATTCTTACAAGTCACAACTTTCTTCTGTTTAACTAAATCAACTAATACAGAGGCTTCAACGTAGTTTTTTATGTAGATGTTTCGGTCTGCTGTATTCATCCATTCAAAGCTTCATTCATGTTAAGTTGAAATTAATTGCGAATATTATCCAAGGTAAAACAGAAACTGATCTTTGTGATATGTTAATTTATTAATCAAAGATCCAAACTACAAGAAAAACGGGTTTTGAAATGTTTTATGAAAAGGTTAAAGCTATAGGATTGTTGGCAAGGTTAGCAGAAAGGTCTGGGATTTGGAATGCTACATTTTATTAAGGTTTATAATCAATCAGTCTCACAAGCTGTTACAATTCAATCAACCTCAGTGTTTTGCATTAATGCAGGTGTGCATATGTATGCATAAATGCCTAAAACAAAGCTTTAGTCATTGTGTTCTTTCTTATGACTTAAAATATCAGTATGTGGCATCTCATACAGGCCTGTTCTCTCTGTAAAAAAGACTGAATTTTTCATATTAGGTGATACTTACCTGATAATAACAAGGTTGTAATTAAAAAAAATCCAAACCTTATTATCCACTTACAAATTAAATTCTAAGTGGATGATTTAGTATTTGCCTGAATATTAATAATAAAATAGTTTGGAGGACTGTATAAAATGAAAATGTCATATTTGTTAGAAGAGAATGGAAACGAAAGTCTTTGCAGTTGCAGTATGAACATTACCATTACAAATTATTTTTTAAGACAAAATCTGTCCACAGAAAAAAATCTATTTAAAAAATAAGAAACAAGAGTTGCTATAGAAAAGAAGCAGAGAGACTGCCTTTGGGACGAGTAAAAAGTGAAATTATCAGAGTAATGATGGATTACTAGAATGACTAATTTAGCAAACCACAGGCTGGATGAGATATGCATGTATAAAAGTCCACTCTGAAATTTTCTAGTTAATTAAATCTTATTTTGATGACCAAATTAAGCAGATTTTTTTTTTATTTGTTTTACTGTTGCATAAACAAGGTACAGAAATAGGAATTTTAAATGCTTTTACAAGTACCACATGTTGAAAGAATAGTCAACGTGTTTGAACGTTAATCTGAAGAAAAATAAATCCTTGTCTGGATCAAAGTACATGACTGAGTGCTGTTGATGAAAGTAGGCCCCATCAAATATTAGTCAGATAAGATCTAAATGATGCATAGAGCAAGTTGTATAAGACTAAAGAATACAAGGAAATGAGTAAAGATAATCCATTCTTCTGTTACATTTCTTTATAATTATGGAATTGACAAAAAGCCCCGAGCGATCTAAATCATTAATAACGTAGCAGCAAGTAAAGTTCATTCTGAAAATTATTTTATTCATTGTACTTGATCTGACTCTGTGTTTTATTCCAGTTCAAATTCAGTAATTTTGCAACTTATTCTGCGTTTGTTTCTAGGATAGACTCCTGTTAGATTCTGTTTTTATATGGTTGTTTAAATATGTTTACTCTGTCAATTTCACTATCTTTTTAGGTTATATATCAGTGTCAGACTCATGAGTTTTATTAAAGTCTTGGCAGATATTAAGTTTTTCAGAATCATTAAACTTAATAACAAAGCAGGACATGAGAACATGATGATTTTACCATCATGAACAATGATTAATGTGCTCTGCTTTGTCTGCTGTTATTTTATAGATTACCTGCAAGGTGGTGGTGACCTTGTTTATGTACTTTCTGGCGACCAATTACTACTGGATCCTTGTGGAGGGTCTCTACCTGCACAGTCTCATATTTATGACATTTTTCTCTGACAAAAAGTATCTTTGGGGATTTACACTGATAGGGTGGGGTAAGTTCTCTTACTTTTATATTGCACTAGAGTTTCTTGTAAAAAGATTTTCATTACAGAGTACTACATACTAAATTATAAAGTGCACATGTGAAATGTTTAACCAATAAAAATGGGAAAACTCTGGTATGCATTTGTATTCATTTTCCCTTTAAAAAGGAATCCATTCCATTGTAAATCTGCTTGTATGTTTAGCCTTATCTGCTGCTGGAAGCTGAACCTACCCTTCACTCTTAGGTCTTTTGCAGAATAAAAACTTGTATTCCACAATTTGTAGCTCTGTCAAACTCTGACATTCATTATTCCTGCCATCAGCTTGGCTCAATGTAGTGATAGTGTTATACTTTATAAGTTTAATCCCATCTGACCAGAGCATCTTGTCCCCAAGAGCTACAGTATAGTGTCAAGTTGCAAACAGGGCTTCTAATTTGTGTTCCTTTTAATAATGGCTGTGTTTTCATAATGCTGTTGTAATGGATTGCTCATTGTTATTCCTGACCTGTGTTTCATAATAGTTTTATATAGAAAATGTTTTCTAACAAACATTAGATGTCCTTAGAGAACAATTGGATTAAATTACACTTAGTTGGACTTTGTTTATGTATTAGGGAACCTTTAAAGACCCCCTGATTGCATGTATTTTTATTTTGGTGTAGAAGACTATATAGGACTGGGTGCAAATGTTTGCAGTATGTTTTGGATAAAATGCAGCATAAACAACATTACTGATGTTAAACAGTAAAGATAAACAGGTGTGTTATTTTGCCCCTCTTTATTGGGAAAGGAGTAAAAAGCTGTGGGAGGCAATACTAAATGCCTTAAAGATATTGATTTATGAAAAAGCAAAAGCTTGGGTATTACAGTTCCTGCATTGTACACACTGTGCGTATAGATTACATAAGCACAGCGCATACAATGTGGATGCTGTTTTATCCAATTTCTACTCATACAGGACAGGAAACTGCTGGATTTTGATGATTTTCATAATATGATTACATGGAAGCAGTTTTGATTTGCTTTTGATTAATTTTCTAGGAGTCCCAGCTGTATTTGTGACCATCTGGGCCACTGTGAGAGCCACGCTTGCCGACACAGAGTAAGTGATATACATAATTTATGTTGCTGTTATTCTTGTCAAACTATTAAAGTCCTTTTTTCCTTGAAGCAGATGATGCTTATGATGTTTGTCACATTTCCATGAGTTATTGAAATATTATTTCATAACTTTATTTATTATTATTTTTGTTGTTTGTCATTGTCCAAAAATTAAATTTTTTTTTTTTGCTTCATAAAATGAGCCTCAACATATCCCTATATCAGCTGCTTCACCGTGCAGAATAAACCAGAGGCAGCAGACCCAGTGAACTGAGCCAGGTCAGGGAAACAGTTCAGAACAGGAAGGCTCAGAGATCCAGGAAGAGGTAGGTCCAGGGTTCCAGGAGTCAGGCAACAGGCAAGCTCAGTAGTTGAGAGGCAGAAAAAGTCAGGATATCAGGAAAACTACAATACTTTAAAATGTGCTCCCCCAACTGAACCAAGAACAGGAACAGGGCACGCTCAATGGATAAGTGACCAGACATGATCAGGAACACTACGACAAAAAAACCTAACTAAAAAACCCTGTTTCACCACTGGCCTCTGAGAACGAGAACTCAGCAGTCAAACTCAGCAACACAATATCCAAGTCAAGACTCAGAAACAATGATCTGGCCTTGAAAGCTGGGCTGAGCTGTATATAAAGCAGCAGGAGCAGGTGGATGAGATTAGTGATAATTGGTAACCAGACAGAGTTAGGCAGGTGAGTGAAATGAGCAATTAAGTCAGCTATCAGAGTCAGAATCATGACATTGGATGCCTCAAACCTGGAATATACTGTATTATGCTCTGATATTCTATGGCCTGGTTTCTGATCTGTGAAAGCATCATTTGCTTTGTCAAAGTCCATTATACAATTTTTTTATACTTTTGCAATATAGCTCACTAAGAAGCAGTCCTAGATATGTTTTAAACAATATTCAATAGTACGAGTACAATATTCAATATTTAGGTTTTCTAATATTTCTTTTCTGAGATGTTTTAGACATCAATAGCTATTTAGAAAAGATCAAAAAGCTAACCAGGTTAGTGGCATAAAGAACATGTTCAGTTGGAGGAGATGTTTAAGTTAGGTTAATTAGGAACTACAGCAAACCTCAGAATAACTCCTAGCTAAAAGACTTTTGCAGTGAAAGCTTATGATGCACATGATAGCTCACATGAAGAGACAAGCAGATCTTTGAAACAAACAAACAAACAAACTTGTTTAGAAAGAAGTGCATTCATGTTATTTTTTGCAAGTTTTATGTTGTACACTTTTTTATTGTTCCAACTAGGTCCCATTTTATTGTAAATATCGTCAGCCCACACCCCCTTTAGCCTATTTTGAGTTGTCTTTAAAACATGATGTCTACATTCTATTAGTGAAGAATATTATTACTATGAGAGTTCAGTAGTTTTTAAGACCCTTAACGAATATTTTAAAATTAGAGATAGATTTCCCAAATACCAAACAGGTTTTAAAGAACCTGCTTTATGTGTAACAGGCTTTACATAACTGAACTTTATTGATCTCACATTGGAGAAATTTAAAATATCTTCTTACTCAAGCATATATATATATATATATATATATATATATATATATATGCTGTTTTCATTACATATAATACTGTGAATCTCTTTGTATCTTTTGAGTACAGGATTTGAGCTGAGCTGGATTCTGGTGGAGTTGATATTGTACATGAATAGCCTTTACAACTGATCTCTTATTTTGATTATACTCATTTCTGTTTTTTCTTCATTAACAGTTAATATTGATATCTAAGGTTGCTTTTGAGACAAGCTTTTTTACGGAATGACTATGACCTGGATGACTGAGAACCTTCATCAGCTTTTGAGACAAGGACCTACTCTTACCTGCTGAGCCCTACTTGCCGACCATCTTTAATTTGGCAACTTTTTCATATTAGATGCACTGAAATGCATGGAAATAGCATCTCCCTTTAAGATCCTCCTCTGTCTGGAAATCAGGCCCCATAGTTCCTCCAGCAAATTGAGATGCTTGTTGTTCACAACAATTTCCCTACAAAAATCCTCAGATCACAGCCAGAAGTGCTCGTTCAGAAGAGCCCAGCTATAGGCTACTCTGTCAGTTTTGCATGTCCGTTCCAGGCAGCACTACTTTTCTTCACTCCAGAAAAATAGGGCAAACTGATGTACTATGTTACAATAGAAATTGAGATGGTGCAGAAAGTCACAATGCACCATTAACATAATATATCTAACCCTTTCTATAAAAGCCACCATATTCAGTAAAATAAGTGTCTGCATTGGAAATCATTTGGACTATCAGATGCTGTGTTCAGCACCTGCAAAGTGGAGCTAGATCAGCTAGTTTCACTTTGTTGGAGTCCCAAAGTTGGTGAAAGTCCCAACGATCATCTCTGCTTACCTTCAGTGTCCTTTCAGGCAGAAAAGACACCCAAGCATGACATTTATTAACTGGAGCATTGCCCTGGAGCATTACAAAACAGAGCAGAAATAGCATCATACCTTTAAATCAGTCCTGACACACCACCATTAAGCCAATACTGAATTAATAAATAAAATATTTAATGAGACTAATTTCCTGAAAGGACACTTTAGCAATTTCCTTAGACCTTTGAATGACAAAGACAAGCGTTGAATGGATGTACCTGAACCACAGGGTGAATGAATTAGTCAGGGATTAAAGTCAGAGCTCTAATACGAGTGCTTTGTTAAATTTAATTAGATTTCTTTGACACTCTTGTTTAGGAGTGTTATAAATGTTGAGATGAGGAGACATGAAATGCCCTATCAAATTTCACTTTCCTTTTTGTAACATCATGAAACAATGTCAGTGATCATTGAAGACACTCGAGTGGAGCAGCAGTGTTTTGAATCTATTTACCCCTCTATTCCTGAACCCTTACCCTCTCATTTTGTTGTTTACTTGCATAGGTGTTGGGACTTAAGTGCGGGCAATTTAAAATGGATATACCAAGTGCCTATCCTGGTGACTGTGGTGGTGAGTGCACACTTGCAGATTGAACCTTATCCCAATTGTGTGCAGGAAATTACACTACTTCACTGCACCTGTGGCTTTATAGCTGTTGAATGAAAATGAGCTTCTTATGCTTCCAGTTACACCTATTCATATCATTGTCTTCTATTTTCTCCTCAGATTAATTTTATATTATTTTTGAACATCATCAGAGTCTTGGCAACAAAGCTGCGTGAAACAAATGCTGGGAGGTGTGACACCAGACAACAGTACAGGTACAGAAAAGTTGAAGAAAACATGCTTGTGAATTCGTTAAACGTTCTGGGTTGTTTCTCCCAGTGGATTCATCATGACTCTGCTTGCAAACATCAAGTACTGTAATTATTTTGCAAGAGAAAAACAGATTTTCACACAAGTCATTTATCGCACCTTAAATGGTAGCAAACGTGTTCAACAATACTGTTTTAATGCTATTTTTTCAGTGTTTGTTATTGCAAATACTGCATATTATATGAGGTTCAATCAATCAAATAATAAACTTTATTTCTATAGCACATTTGAAAATGCTCAGGGGTAACCAAAGTGCTCTACATAAAAAACAAGAATAAGTTAAGAATAGATACATAAGATTCAAAATAGACACATTAACCAGGTTCACAACAGGAATAGTTTCATACATAACTAGATAACAGTGTTTGGATGCAAGGAATAGAAATGTGTTTTCAAAAAACGATTTTGAAACAAGAAAAGAGGAGGCCTGTCAGACACTTAAGGGTAACTTATTCCATAATGTAGGAGCTAATAAAGCAAATGTTCTGTCACCTCTGAGCTTTAGCCTAGTTTTAGGGAAGGTCAGCAGCAGAAGACCTAATTTATCGAGGTGGGCATTAAGGCTGAAGCAGCTCAGATAATTATGGTGAAGCGAGGTTGTTCAAACATATAAAGACAAATAAAAGCAGCATAAAATGAAAGGGAAGGACAGCAATTCGGTCCTGTTTCAAACCTGGAGAACTAATTGCCTTATCATGTTAACTTCTTGGAATAGTTATACTAATTGAATATTTCAAATATGTTTTATATTAATATATCTATCCCTTCAATGTATCCCTTATGGGAAGTGGGAAACACCTGAGCCAATGGTACAGCAAAACAATCCAGCTTACCTGACAACAATCCAGCGTATTTTGGAGTATACTGAGAAATTAAAAGTTACTAGTACAACTTTACCTAGGGTAGGGACAAAGACCTAGTGAGAGGAAAATTCTGGCAACATGAAACACTAAGAAACCAACTTTATAAACAGACCAAAAGATTTTAGCGTGTTGGCTTCACCCAAATAAATTTCCTAGGATCCAAAGGCATTCCCAGCACAGAGGAGATACACAGTTCCTCCAACGTAATTTAGATTGGTGTTAGGATGTCCTTCCAGTGGGAAAACCTCCTAAGCACCCAGAATCACTGAAATCACACTAGGGGAGTGTTGGCCTAGTGGGTTAGAGCAGTGCACTTGTGCTCTGAGAATGTTGCAAGTATCCGGTTTAATCCCCATAGCCTCTACTCTGGTAAATTTCTCCAATGCGAGATCAATAAAATTTAATTATAATTATTACCTCAGGTCACTCTTTCCTATGCAAAGGAGCAATTTCTAATTTGACCATTAGGACCAAATGGACCTCCTCATCCTACCTCTAAGGCTGGCATACTGTGGAGGAAGTTAATGTTAGTTTCTGAAATCTGGTTCATTTGGTTATGACCATAGCTCATAACATATGTCTGGTTTCCTCCAATTGAAGCCTGTTTTGTGGTAGCCATGATCTGGATGACTGAGAATTTACGCAGTTTCATAAAAAATATGCTCAATTTCTTCATGTTTTGTATAAAATGTATTTTGAGACGTGCCATCAAATAAGCAAACTTTTCAGCAGCTTTACTTACAAATACAGTAAGACTTGAGCTTTTTTAACTTTATCTGGTTTTGTTGTTTTTTAGGGTTACTTATTTTTGTAAAGTAAACTTTTGACTGCGAAATGTTCTGTTGCAGAAAACTCTTGAAGTCTACACTGGTGCTGATGCCATTGTTCGGCGTCCACTACATCATATTTCATGCCATGCCATATACAGAGGTTTCTGGAATACCATGGTTGATACAAATGCACTACGAGATGCTTTTCAACTCCTTCCAGGTAAAAAAAAAATTAAATGAGGTAGATATTCTGGAAATGTTACTATATTACTGTGGGAGCCCTAAATGTCTTTCCATGTTTAAGAAATCTGACTGACCTGTCTAGAATCTGCCCTTAAGGTTTAATATTATCACCATACAGCAGTTGCAGACTGTCTGTTTTTTACGGTTTGGTTACTAATGGTATATAAGATCCTAATTAAGATTGAGAATATGGCATGGATAACTGATGAGGGAGAATATCAACGAAAATGTCAAATTACACAGTTTAAATGTCATATTAGTGAGTGCTAATTGCCTTTTTTTGTACAGTGTACCTTAAATAAGTTTGCTCTCTCTTTTAGGGTTTCTTTGTTGCAATCATATACTGTTTTTGCAACGGAGAGGTAAACATGCCATAGGTTTGCTTTGAAATTTCTTTTTAGATATCAGTGTCAGATAAATCCCTAATAGATACATAAATTCTCCTTGTAGGTGCAAGCTGAGATCAAGAAGTCATGGAGCAGAAGAACCTTGGCTCTTGATTTCAAGAGAAAAGCTCGAAGTGGAAGTAATACTTACAGTTATGGTCCAATGGTATCACATACCAGCGTAACCAATGTCACTGCCAGAGGACCCCTGGCCCTCCACCTCACCACAAGGCTAGGGCCAGTGCCTGTAAATGGCCACAGGAACCTTCCTGGATATGTAAAGAATGGATCCGTCTCTGAGAACTCAGTACCTTCCTCGGGCCAGGAACTCCATATCCCTGAAGAGGATCAGTCTACACATACACGGTCTAGCGAGCAAGAGAAACCTACACCTGTAGTGGAGGAGGAGAGGGAGACAGTCATGTGAGGGAGAGGGGAAAGGCAAATCATGGACACTCTTAGGTGCGTCTGAAGGTAGTTACTGCATGAAGTACCAATTCTTTTCTCCTGTAAACTGAGCCTGAACATTGCAAATGGATGAGGCTCAAGGGATAAAAAAAAGATAAATATTGCTTTTCCAAGGAAGATGCCAAATTTGTTATGGCAGACCGTCTTTGCTCATCCACCATCTACAGCAGAGAATGTGTAAAAGCCTCAGACCGGCTGAAATTTCAAAAGGTTGATTTTACTGCCATGACTATTTTTAATGTAGTTTTCTGTTTGCATACAATGCATATTAATGTTTTGTTTATAAATTAAGCCTAACGTTAAAGAGAGATCAGCCTAACATACTAACTGTAAATCAAAGCTGGGGAATTGTCATTCTCAAAGTAATTATTTAGAAAAAAAAAAGAAGTTATTCCTGACATTTTTTACGGCATTTCTTGTTTGTGGCATGGGTCATATTTCTTCTGCATTGACTCACATCTGTGTCAGTGTAAAAGGGAAGTTACTCAGGTAATTAAAATCCTTTGTTGTCGAACACAAGATTTTATATTTTTGAGGTGGTGTTTCTGCAATTTATACAACTCCAGACTTCAAGCTTTTTAAACCTTGTCAGCTTTGTTTTTTATCTTGTCATCTGTTGTGCTCCTGTTTTGATTGACATATTATTTCCTCTAATCAGAAGGGTTATGAAGGATTGTAATGAATGTATAAATTTCCATATCTTTTCTTTAAAAAGTGTGCTTGCACGATGTGATGCATCCAGTACTTACTAGGAACATTGATTAAATTATCCAGGTACTTTCATTGAACTATTATGAAACTGAGTAGTTTCCAGTGTTGAGTTTAATACAAGGCTAACCAAAATGTGCTTTCCAAGAACTTACTATGAACCTTGATGAAACTTACCTGTAGCTTTCCTTTAACTATCAAGGAATTTTCTTGCGACTTCCGTTTCTGGATGATTTGAAAAGTTTAGCTGTGTTCTAAGGTGGGTTGTAACATGTACATTTCTTATAGTATTGACTTACCATGCACTTTTCTGAAATATGTGTGTTACATTAACTTTTTTCTTAAAAGTTAAAGGTGACCTCCATTACAGTTCCAGAAAACTATCCTGTAAATTCTAATATATTCAAATTAAAGTACTTAACAGTTTTAGTTGAGAAAAATTACACAATGTCAAATGGATTATAAAAAAGGAACATAGCTATTTAGTTATGTGCACTTTGTAGTGAAGAAAGAACATGAATAGTTAATTTAATCGCTAGATTTCTTTCACGATTTTTATGGTATTAAACCCTATTCAAAACAAGTGGAAACAGGAAGCCTTTTTTCCTGACTGAAAAAGGAAATGTAATAGGTTTGTTAGAATAGATTTCCCCACCAATCAGGGAGAGACGTTTCTGCAAAATGATTTTCAAAAAAGCCCAATAGTGTGGCTTTAACTTCTTTCATATTCAAGTCACAATGTTTACAGATCAAAATACAGTCTTATTTGTGAGCTAAATGTTGTCGCACGTATATGTCCTGTAGCTGTTGTATCATAGTTGTGCTCAGGTATTAGTTAAAAGAATGTCAGCATTATTTGTCGAGACTGAAAACAGAACTGTCACATAGATACATGCAGTTAGTTTTTGACACATTCCAAAACCCTGTAATAAGCCTTTATGGCTGACAGTGTACGACATGTTATTATCATACCAAAGAAAAAAGGCTTGGAATAGCTTGGAAAAATGTTATGCTTCAATAGTATTATATGTTTACACCCAATATTGTGGTAATCCTCTTTAAAAAAGATTAAACATACATAAAAACAACATCCTCCATTGATGTTAATTACATGTTTTTGAAGATATGATCTAAAATGTGACCATTAAATCAGACTACATTCAGCATCAAATCTAGTAATGGGCTCATTAAAGAGCTACTGGATATATCCACATTACTACCATATGTTTAACATACAAACCGAAATTACAATCTATAATATATATATTTTTTATATCACAATTGCTAAAATAGGTATTAATATTTCAGCTCTCCTTCTCTCCATCAATTAAAGAAATCTCTGTGCTTTGTTTACAGTAGAACATAAACTGTAAAGTCTAACAATAAAAAAAAAAAAAAATCATATTATTACATACAAGCAGAAAACCACAAATTGCATTCCAGTGTTTTACACATTTTAAAACATTATTCCAAAAAAAAGAATTTTGACTGTTTAGACATATAGACACATCACTGTTTTCATTGAGTATTAAAAACACTACAAGCATTGTGAAAATGTACAAATTAGTTTACTTCATCTAAAAGAAATATCTTACACCTCTTTACCCACTCCCACTGTGACAAGTACAGTACAACAGAAGGTTTAGTGGATCCATAGACCTAATGTAAGATGATGTCTGTTGCTTGTTGTGTCGTAGAAATATGACTTTCATAAACGTATATAAACTTTTTATTACTAAAATTGCATATCCTTTGCAAAAGATATTATGTAAAAAAAACTAAATATAATTACTGTTAATAACCTTTCTGTAATAAGGTCAGTCAGAACAGCGTACCTTTGCATTGAAACACTTTGGATTTTTATTTAAGCACTTTATCTCCTTTTCCACAATATTCTGTTTTGATGTTTTTCGCTCATGCAGTGATTGTTTTTCAGAAATTTGAGACCAATTTTCATAAAGCTAATGCTATAACTCTTATAAATACCTCTTTCTGGAAGTAAATGGTGTGTTTTATGTCATTTATTTATGCTGAAATGTACACAGTGGAGGTAGAAGTAGTTTTAAGGCCTTGTGTAAAACTCTAGTACAGTATGTTGGCAGTGTTTCCTTAGATATGTGTTTTCATCATTTCAGTCAGCTCTGATGAAGGTATATGTATATATCATTGTAAATACTAGAGAAAATGTTCTGATCATCAGTACAGTGTAAGAAAATAAAAATGTAATTTCACTATTTTCTGCTTTTTTTCTGATTCTTACTAAAACACTGAGGAGCACGGTTTTTGAAATTGATTTAACTTTATTTTGAAGTCAATATACAACTTTTATTTTAGAAAAGTATAACATTTGCTGAGTATAATAAAAAAGGGAGATATTTTTCTTTGTTTTAAAGGGGTTCAGTGTTCATTTTTTGGATTTCTTGCTTTAGCCCCTCCTTTGCCTCTGTCGCTCTTTTCTCCTTTGTCAACCTTCTTTGTTTTTCCTTCGCCACCTTCTTTCTTGGACGCTCCCTTTTCCTCTTTCTCTCCTTTTTCTCCCTTCTTTTTTGTTGAAGCGTCCTTTTCATCTCCTTTCCCTTCTTTGGCACTTTTGTCTTTCTTCCCTTCCTTGTTCCTCTTTTCTCCTTTATCAGCATCCACTTTTCCAGACACAGATGGAACTTCAGTCTTTTCTTCTGGTTTTGCAGCTGAAGAAAAGGAAGAAAATGCATCAGACTCTTCCTCAAAGACTAAATGTTAGGTAAACAATCTGTGCGTCCAATTGCATTACATGTGGAATAGTCGCACTGTCTATGACCTATTTAATATTTTAATTACTTTAAACAAAACAGATACAATGCCTCCTGCGGTCCTCTAAGAGCTCTAAAAAATAATAGTTTTAACCCCCCCCTTAAAGAGGTATTAATGTTCTTTTTTAAATGTTTTACTAATTATACATGTGATGTAACATTACCATAAACAAAATAAAATTTATCCATCGATCAATTTTCAGTCACGCTTATCCCAAGCAGGGTTACGAGGGGTGCTGGTGCCTATCTCCAGCTGTCTAAGGGCCAGAGGTGGGGTAGACCCCAGACAGTTTGCCAGTCCATCCCAGGGCAACACAGAGACAAACAGGACAAACAACCATTCATGCACACACACCTAAGGAGGATTTAGAGAAGATAATTAACCTAACAGTCAAGTTTTGGGAATATGGGAGAAAGCGGGTGTACCTGGAGAGAACCCACGCATGCTTAGGGAGAATATGCAGGCCAGGAATCAAACCCAGAACCTTCTTGCTGCAAGGAAGCAGTGCTACCCACTGAGCAGCCCTAAAACATAATACTTAATCATTTTTTAAAAAGCCTTAACATTGCATTTAAGCTGTAGAATGTAGATGAAATAAACAAAGCAATTAAACCATCCCATATTTCAGAGATAATCTTTCCTGGAATAAAGAGAAAATGACAGAGGTTATAGTGCCCACCTGGAAAACGAGCATCACTGACCATGAGAGCCAAGCGACATCTCTATCTCTTCTACAGAGGCAACACTGAGAGTATCCTGACCAGCTGCTATGATGTGTGGTCAGCAACTGCACTGTGTCCAGGCACAAGATGCTCCAGGAACTATAAGAATTTTTTTAGTGCCTCTGTCTCTTCCCTTGATAATTACAACACGTGCCAAACCTAGAAAACCCTCTTAAGGGGAGGAAATGTAAGCTTTCTCAGGTTGTGTAGTCCATTGCTCTGAACAAAAATGGGGCTGCTTTCCTCTGGGCTTTGTTAAAATATCTGTTGCAACCCCTCACACCAGCTTATATTCTTGCTGAAGGAGCCATTTAAACCTTATTTGGATTAACACACTTATGGATATACTTTACAGGCATTTGGTTCCAGGTATTGAAATATGTAGTTATGCTTAATATCAAGCTGCTCTTTCAACTATATATAGCGCTACATAAATGTGTAATCTTCACAGATATTGCTTTTGATGTTTGTTTACATGTATTTACTGTGTTCAGCCTCTTTTGTCATAGTTGGTGTGTTCTTTTCTTTTTTCTTTTCTTCCCTCTGCATGTGTGGAAACAGACTTCTATTTATTCTGTATTTTCTGTTTTTGTTTTTTTCTCATTTATTCTCTCTCTTTCTTGCCCTCTCTCCCCTTCTCTCTTTCTCTCTCAGCTTAATTCTCATCCCCTCTCCCTTTCTCAGTGCACCTTCGGTCTCCACGTCCATGGCAAAAATTTCCCTTTTTCCCATAGCCGATTCTAATAAAGTTTTAAACACAATTACTAAATAGAACTTTATGGCAACAGCCATGAGGGTCCTGAGGGCCCTCATGGCTGTTTTTTTTACTTGCTTGCTAAGGATATATTAATATGTGAAATGATCTACGTTCCGCTTTGGAATCATCTGATCTAAGGCATGAAGAAAGATAAATGAAGGCCACACACACACACACACACACACACTCTAGTTTAGATCTATATACACCAGGAGCTATGTGATTAATTCAGTGGGGAACATTTTAGATAGGAAGGGAGCAGTCCGTCTCTGGATTTTTTTTCTCCTCAATGTCTTTATCATAAAAAATAAAGGCGCTAAAACTATTAAAGCAAATAATTTTTCCTATCTGACTCCACCCTCCCAGATATTCCATACTTGATCTGTACAGAGGTACAAAAACCTGGCTAATGTACAGTGCTGGAGGGATCAATGTCACATGTCAGTTTATACTTTAGTTTCTAAATATTCATATAAATATTCATCCACCTATATATTTTATCCTTAGAAATGCAGCCATGCATCATCAGAAAAAGGGAAATAGCAATCATTCCAGTTCTCTATCAAGATGCTAACTTCTTGATAGAAAAATATATGTTTATAAGTGGAATATTTATTTAAGGGGATTTTATAAACAAAAGAAAATCATCCTGTTTACTTTTCAGTTATTCTCATAGAATCACTTCTTAAAACGATATGTATATTTAGACTGTTGAAGACTCACTAAACATGTCTGATATCTTTCCATCTGTGATATACCACATTCCTTTATTATTACCCACTTGTAAGATAGATAAAGATAAATGTGGCTTTACATCCAATGCTGCCATTTCCAGCCTATTATGAGTTCTTCTGGCTTGTCAGATGCTGCTAGTGATTAAATTTCAGGTGCACTATCAGCTTTACACAATCTGGGAGAAAATGCATGAATTTACATTTTGTTCTTTTAGCTTTTTGCTGCCGTCCTGCAAAAATAAATGCCTGAAATCATCTTCAGCATTTCATTATAGTCTCCCCTCTTATCCCAGTGGAATGGTTGATTAGTTATAAAGTCCCATGGATGAGTATTCACATGATGACATGAGAGATTGAAGAGATGTGGAGGCTCTTGCAAGAGTATTTTTATTATGATGCTTTTAATCTCTTTTTTTATACAAATCGTATTTGTGATATTAATCTTTAAAAATAAATATAAGTTCTTAAGTGTGTAATTGTTCCAAATCAATTACACATGAGTCAGCGCATCAATTGTCATGGCCACCACTAAGTTAAAGCAGAATCTGCAGAGAAGATAGGATTGCTCTGACACAGAAAAGGTAAAAAAAAGGCAGTAAATACATTGCTTCGACTGGTAATAAGTAATTTAATTGAGTTGATCCAATTTCATTTAATTAAAACAATTTTTCATTTATTTAATGAGTTGTCAAATTAAATCACTCTAAAAAAAAATGTAGCTAAACTTTATAATTAAGTTATTTGCTACCAACTGAAGCATTTCATTCAAGTTGGAGCTATATTCTCTCTCAGAGGGCAGATGACACTTAATTAAAAAAACAGACAAATAAGAACGAATCTTTACCTTTTACATTATTCAAATCAAACACCACATGTTGCGTTCTTGACAAACCAGTCTGGTTGGTGTTATAAAAGCTGCTTCCAGCTTTCAATTCAATTTAGTTTATTTATATAGCGTCAATTCACAACACGTGTCATCTCAAGGCACTTTACAGTTCATCAGATCATACAGTCAAATCGATTCAAAATTCTCTGTCTAAGGAAAGCCAGTTGATTGCATCGACTCATTGACTCGAATGCAATCTCTCACACTAAGCATGCTTGTAGCGACAGTGGAAAGGAAAAACGTCCTTTTAACATGAAGAAACCTCTAGCAGAAACAGGCTCAGTGTGTGCGGCCATCTGCCGAGGGCGACTGGGGTTCAAGGAGACAGAAGCAGAGA
>NW_015150492.1:1754230-1820969 GCF_000732505.1 Cyprinodon variegatus
AATAATAATAATAATAATAATAATAATAATAATAATAATAATAATAATAATAATAATAATAATAATAATAATAATATTCCATATCAAATTAGCAGGGATGACGCTAGATGCAAGGCCAGGGGTGGTCACGGCCAATAATTGGCCACCCCAGTGGTCACTCCACCCAGGTGATCCCATGTGGAAGTAAATTAACCCAGAACCAGCAGTTCCAATTTAATGGGTGGCATTAGTGATTATCTCATGTGGAATGTAACTAATTGGACATCTCAGTTGTTTGAATATGAAAAATGATTACTGACATAAATATGCTAACATTAAAGATAATAAATACAGAATTCATGCACCTTTTTAGAGAGTGTTTCTGTTTTATAGGGTGGAAGAGAAAGTTATGGGTCTCTTTAAGTCATGTAGAAGTCTTCCATGAAATTAGAGATGAACTACCCCATTTCATGTATACATTACTAGATGTATATATTAAGAGTATGCAGACTACAAAAAGTATAGTTGGCTATTTTCTCAGATATTTAGCTAAAAATAGCCCATTCGTTATTTGAATGACTGTATATGGGCCAGACCATTCTACCTTCTCTTCCATTGTTGTGCTAAAAAATCTCCCTGATACACTCTGATCGAATTTTTTTTCCTCTCCCTCTCCTCCATCCACTTGTAAGACTGTTATACCATTTTTTTATGTACGCATTTAGAGCTGGAGGTAGCCAACACCGACTAACTAGATATTAACACCAAAAGTGAGTATGTAAGGCAAAATCACATCAATAGATAATATGACAAAGTCACTTGGTTTTTATTTATCTGATGATATTCTTTTGCTCTTCAATTGTGTTATAGTCCATAACCTGTGTTGTGAACATTTACAGCAGTTGCTTGGTTTTGTCAGCCTATAAATGCTAAAGACAGACCCTGAAACCGCAAGCAGATGCTGGGGAAAAAAATATATATATATATTTTGGAGCCGATTTTCCAATACCAGCACAATTTAGATCAATTATATTTTATTGAGCAGGACTTGGATGGACCAGTCAGCAGGTGGCTGTGGTATAAATTATTAAATGTTTTAGGGCTGCACTGCAGCAAAGAGTATCAAGAGATGTGGAAGAATCACAGCAAGTATTTTTGTCAGACACCTGGAAATGACCACATAGCTTTTTGGCAACTTAGAACTTGACATTATATGAACTGAGTTTGGGATTATCCTCAATCTGGGCAAAGGTTCCCCTACATGATATCATGAGACAAATATATGCTTCTTACTGTCTTGTAACCCACTAACTCAAGGATGAGGTTAATGCTACACTTCTGTCCTGTTTTGACAAAAGGTAAACATCCTGAAATCCCCAAAGCTGGTCAGAAATGAGATGGAGACTGAATTTGCTTCTCCTGCAGGGACAGCAGTTTTTCTTGAGAACCATTGAGGATAGTCAGGATTTTTTTTTTTTGGAAGATGCATGCCCTCCGCTTTTAAAGCAACCACAGCTGCCAAAAAGTGCTGTACATCTGGTTTACAATCTTCCGAAAAAGGGCAATTGAAAGGAGCATATACCTATAGACCATTTTATTTAAAGCACCTTTTAAAACATCAAAGGTCACCGTACAAAAGACATGTTTAACAATACACAATAATAAGACTAGCACAGGGCAATCAGTGGAAATATGCAGTCTGAACAGAGCATGTTTTAGTCTTGATTAGAACATAGGCAAAGTATCTGTATTTGTAAAATCAGGAGGGAATTAAATCTTAATTTAAATCTACAGGATGTCATGGACAGCTCTTAATCAGGGTGCTTATAGTTTAAAAAGCCTTAAGGTGGTAAAGTTGTTCATGTTAAAGCAATTTTACAAAGACAGATCCAAATTCTTCCATAGCCATTTGAAATATTTTTTACTAGTTACCTTGTGGTTACTGTTAGAAGCTGTTGAGAACAGTAGATGCAGATGATGGCAAGAACTTATTAGTTTTAGGTGTTAGGGGTTAATAGAATACACATAAATACATACATAAACCTAAGTAGGTTTGAATAGCTTTATCCATTAATAAATAAAGGTTTCATTTTAAAACTGTAGTTTGTGTGCACCCAGGTTCTGTTTACCCTCACATCATATTGATATGCAAGTGTAAAATTAATGGGGGTAAGTAATTCGATACCACCTTGTGTGTAAATGCATACACACACACAAACACACCCCCACAGACAACAATACACATTCATATAAATATATATATATATATATATATATACTGAAGACTACAAGTCAAACTGCTATAAAACTAAAATATTGTAAAAGCAGCGGTATATGTATTTAGTATTCGTAGCAGGAGTTTTCTCACAGACTAGGTCACTAGTAAGCACATCTTCATTATTTTTGTTATATCTTATTGCTAACATTTTATAAGTGATGCAGTAAGCAAAGTAAATAAAATATACAATTTCTGTTGCATGTATTTTACTTTTGCTACAAGTGTATCTGCTGACTATTAATGGAGACCACATTAACTAAATGGATAAGAGTGAAAGGTATGTGGGATACATGAATAAAGGGTGCTTTTAGAGTGGCTGCTACTGTGAAAAGCATGCGTTATAAAGTAGCTGGTCAGAGAAGATAAGAGTGAAAGAAAACTAGAGGAAAAAAAAAAAAAAACATCATCCTGACTCTGGCAAAGAGAGAGAGCTGGGTAGGTCTTCGCTGACCCTAACCACAGAGAGAGGACTGCTGTTAGGGTTTTGAGCCTGGACCTGCTCAGACACTGTCTGCACTGCAGAGGAATCTGGAGTTGCTGGAAGAGAAGAAGGAAGAAAAGACAGAAGGAAAGTGAAGGAAAAGAGGAGATTATAGGAACAGAGCTTTCAAAGCCTCAAGCAAATAACAGAAAGTTAAGGCAAACTTTTATCCAGTGAAATATATTAAAACAGGAAAGTGTGATGTAAGATGGTTGTAAATCACAAAACAGTGAGAAATTTTCTGGATATGTTTTATTCTTCCCTGTAAACTATGCATTAACATAAATAAATTACATTTCCTCAAATGTTTTTTTCGCGTATATCAATCCTGAATGGTTATATTTAAAAACAAATATTGTGAAGGCAAAGCCGATGTAAAAACAGCCTCTTTCAGTGTCATAGCTTATCCCATTTTCAAACAGATTAATTCAAACTTAGGAGGTAAAGCATAAAAGGGATCAATTTCAGTAAACTGCTCAAGTCAACATCAAAGTTAAAGCCTGCTCTCGCTTTTATTATAGACAAAGTTCTGTCATGTTGATACTGAAATGGTATTAGAGAGAGAGAACTACTTACATCCTGGGACCTCAGTCAGCTCATTCAGAGGTGGCACTGTCTCTAATGTGTTGGCATATTTTTTGGCAGCCTGTCGTTGTGCATGTCGTGCTTCGATTTCCTTTTTCGTCCTTGGAATCCGGCATTTGAAAATGCAGCACAGGGTGATAACTGAAGAAAAAAGGGACAAAATTACAGATATGGTGAGGCTAAAGGATTAACAACCCTCCACTTATTACCAGCTAAGTGCTTCACATTTTACTGAGGAAAAACTAACCTAGAAAAAACCTGTAGAGTGAGGGGTTATGACTTCTCCATATCCTCTTATTTTATATATATTAATATTTTCTCCATACATTCATGGATTTATTTATTTTTTTTTTTTGCATTTTTAAATAAAATAACCATGAACTACTAAAATGAGAAACTATTTATAATGCAAACTTTCAGCATTAACAGTCTAAAGACATTTTTCTTCAAGAACCAAAAAAAGTAATGGTTCATCCTTTTTTCAGGAATAAAAATGTTTTTAAATGGATTGAATAAAAATATTAGTGGAGCCCCCATTGTTACGCTACATGTAATTAACAGCCAGGCACCTGGTTGTGGGGGTGTTCCTAAAGAATCTTAGCCGTTGCCCTGCGTTGCCAAATGACTTCTGTTCATTAATATCCATGGTTTGCCTTATGCAATAACCTGCTTAAAATATCACCAGAAATGTTTTGCAGGAAACACAATTTGGTGGATTTTGAATATTTTTGTGATTTAGAGTCAGTAGTAGTGTTCCCCCTAGAAGTTAAACATATAATCCTTCAATGTTGATTATGTGCTTTCTATGGAAACTTAAAACTGTCCATTTGCTGCTACCAAGCCCCATGGTTTTTGACTGTCTGCCTCTTCGGGAGTTGTTGGCAGCTGTTGATGGCTTCTTCCTTTTGCTACATCTAGGTGTTGTAGCCACACTTCCTCTAACCTCAATCCTTCAAAATCTGTTTCCAAATATATATGGGAAACTTTGAGGCCTTCTCTATTTTTGCTTCATTCTTTTTTATGTTTGAGTAAAGCAAATAATTATCTTTTCTAAACATTTCACACAGCTATAGTATTATTAGGGGAATCTATATCAAGCACATAAATGAATCCCTCAAATTGTCAAATCAAGTGTGCCTTAGATGTAGCTGCTTTCCAAATGTATGCTGAGTTATTGCATATAGTCATTCAAAGTAAGTAGGGTATTAATTTATTTTATTAAACTATGTGAACTAGATTTGTGTAGTTTAATATCTGAGCAATTCTGAATGATGCCTACAAAAAAAAAAAAATGCAAAGGGGGTTCAATAATTGTAGTTGGGATTACTGTTACACTTTCACGTTAGCTAGCATGGGAGACTTTAACAATAAACGAATACTGACCAACAGCCAAGACAAACACTGAGAAGATGCCTATGACCTGCCATAACCGGAGTCCCCAGAAAACGACAGTCTCTGAATTGACAGGATCCGGCTTCTTTGGGGGTTCTGTGGGTAAAAGCTGCAAAGAGACGACAAAGCAAACTCATTTTTCACATTAAAACATAATAATTCTGACCTGCTGTGTAGACCTATATCAATATTTCTACAATCTATACTGATGTGTTACCAGCAATCATTTTAAAGAATTTTCTTTCATTTTAAGTATAAAAGCTTAAACTCATAAAGAACATTAAAGTTATTTCAGCTTATACATTTTGATGTTAGACTATTTCTATCATTTTGTTTAGGAGACATTTCACTCATTTGTAGTAACAAGGGCAGAGTTCTGCAAACCCAACACTTAAACCAGAGCCAAATTGTTCATGTGCTTCCCCTTTAAATAGATCTAGCAATATTATGTTGCTGGGATATTTCCTATTGATTTTTTCCGGTAGAATTTTAAACTATTTATCTCACCCCTAACCCCTATATCTGAAGCTTAGGGAAGAACAATTATATATTTTCCCAATTGGATAAATGATCAGTGCAACCAAAACCAGCAGAGCATCACCCCCCGATAAACTAATCAAAAGGATTTTTCTCTGTCTGCTGTATATTGATCATTTAACTGGATAATACAAGGTTGTTGTGGAAACCCTACACTTTAATCTATGAAGCAACAAAAACTGTCCTAAAAATAGACAATTATTATATTTGCTTGCTTTACACATTGAGGTGGTCAAATGGAAAGAAAGGATAAGCTGAATATAAAGCAGCTTAAAAAAAAAACTTACATCTGGCTCCACAATTCGAGGTCATTAAAATGGATGTTGCTTTTGTGTACCAATTCACTAGAACAATTACATTATTTCTTGTTTTGTCTAACCCCCTAATATACATTATATGTTCAGTGATAACATATTTAGAATCATGTCATCATCAAACTGCAGGTTATCTAAGGTGGTGTCCTGAAAGTAATGAGGGTTATGCTTAAAATTACATAAGAATAAATAAAAAATAAATAAATAACCTGCTCTGGTTCAGAGAGATGGCAGCTCTTTCTCTTAGAAAACCCTTCTGAATTTATAAGTCCTTTATAACTTTGACAGCCCAAAATCCAGATCAGGAAGCAAAGTCATAGCTTAACATACCTTTCTGCAGCTTCTCTACTGCAAAGACTCTATAAAATTCTAATACTATGTTCTAATAAATTAGAAAATAATCCGAAAGGAGTATGTCATGATAACTTCATGCAAAATAATATAACACCATTTTTTTTTTTTTTTTTTTTTTTTTGTGCGGGGGGATCAACAATTAAATATGATTTATTGAACATCCGAAATGAAAAAGTTTTCCAGAATTGACTTCTTTCATTGGTGGAATTTTGCAAAGGAGATGACATATCTTGTCCAGAGGTGATGTTTAGAAACTGGTCTATACATTTTTTACTTTATGGTTGTACTATTTCAATTCTTTAGTATCACACAGAAATGTAGCCAAAAATCCTCAGCTGATCCTAAATGCTGCTGCAGCCAGCCTTGTGATGAAAAGAAAGTTATATTTATCCTATTTTAGCGTCCCTGAATTGGCTTTCTGTTAAATCCAGACCACAATGAATTTACTTTTGTTCCTAATATAGACCTTTCCTCTCAATCTGCAAGTATACTAGAATTTTTAACAGTAGAATGGGAAGCAGATATTTTGGTTATCATGCTCACAAGTGGACACCCTGTCTACTTTTCAGGCTAGGCTTAAAACGTCCCTTTTTGATAAAGCTTATAGTTATAAAACTCTATACTTAGGCTGCTGGAGGACAAAAAAACCTTTTTTTTTTTATTATTCTGCTTTATTCTACTTCTGCTCTTAAATTCTGAATTAACTCAATGTTCTCTCTGCCTTTCCTGTCGTAATAGCTTTATATTATCCTCCAGCAAAAAAAGACAAGAAAAAAAATTATTGAAATAAAGGAAAAGAAGAGGCTAACGTGTATTCAGCAGAGAAGCACCAACATTTATTTTGGCTAAATCAAAGATAAGCTGTAGGTAATATAAAACAAAAAGCTTTCTACTGTTTCAGAAGCACTAAGAAAAACTCTGAATCTGAACAAAAAAGCCTCCCAATACCAAAAGACCTTATTTACATAAAAGAGGGATTTAGCCCTGCATCTAAATACTGTTTTGAGAAACCTTTTTAAATCCTTGTATGAGCAACAATTTTTGAATGAAAACCTTTTTTTTTTTTTTTTTTTTTTTAAGAATTATGACCTCAAAGTTCCTAAACTGAAGCACCACAAATTGCAGCAAATAATGACCTCCTGCTGGATAGTTTCTCTGTTGAAATTTCAAGGGCAGATTTGAAAATCCATTTTAAGAGAGCTTTTCTTCTCTTAACATATCATTTGGAGACAAGAAAAATAAAATCAAGGTAACAATTTAGGGGACTGATATCTTACAGAAGCCAATTAGAACTAAGCAAATTCAAATTACAGTTTATTGATTAATAAGGCAGTGTTCTAATGTATGTCATTAACTATTATTATTATCCATGCATATTATGGCCTACTGGGCAAAGACCTGAGCCTATTTATACATTTTAAGTTTTTGCCCCAAGTTTTAGCTTTAACATTTAAGTGTTAAAGCTAAAAAAAAAAAAAAAGGCAGCCTGTGTGAAGCTAGAGGGCAGGTACTGCCTCTAGAGTTTTCCTGCGTTTTCTCTTATCTTCGTTAGAGGCGTGTGAAACTTGTGCTGATATGGATGGTCTCTCTGCAAATGAAACTAGCTTATATGCTCTTTTTTTGCTCACCAAAAATAATTATTCAAATGTAGATTTCATTACTTGAATCCTAGCTGTTGTACTTCTATAAGGTTGCACTTTTTGCAACAATCTTATAACATTACTTTCATCTGTGAATTTGCACATTCTCCCCTTTTGTTTTTGCCCAATTTCATAAGCACTGAAGTCAGACTAAGGTGGAAATCAAGTTATCAGTCTTCCAATCAAAGCAAATATCATTAACACTAAGACTTGGCAAAACTATACTGTATTACTGTCCACACCAGCACAAACAATCATATTTTTTTCCAACCACCGAGTCTTTTATGATTACTATGTGTTACCAATGAAACACCTGCATTTTTCTGTGAAGAAAACATTGGATGAAAAAGAGCGCCTGCAGACTCTTACCTCAGGATCCGGGACCTGGGAGAGCACCAACGACAGACACTGAGACAGCAGCAGAGCCCCCCAGACCCACAGGAGGAGCTGAGGTGGGCATCCAGGCAGTTCACCGACCATCCTCTTCCCTGGTTCTCCCTGCATCCACCCTACCCCCTTCCCCCTTCTTCCTTCGGCTCTCTCTTCTTCTTTCTCTGTCTCCCTCCCTGCTTGCACTGGCGCCGTTTACAGGACAGGACCACAATGGCCCTCTGGATGATTGATAATGGGTATGATGCTGAAGACCATCCACAGCTGTTTCTTTTGCCTTCCCACAACAACACCAGCGGAACCAAAAAGCACAAGTGAGCACCTCTGTAACCAGCTGAAAACTACTCTAGTACAATGGGGGGAGTCTGCCTTGCAGTTAAGGGACATTAATTAATTAACAGACCCGGTGTGGTTTACAGTTGGCTCATCCAACTGTGGACAGGCAGTTAACTGAGAAGGGGGGATGGGCAAAGCAGTTGACCATGATGAGAACGGCCTGTGCAGGGACAGTGAGGTAAAGGGCTGTGAATCATCCCTTTTTACAGCCTTGGATGGTTATAGAATAAAAATCCTCACCGCCTCATCCTTTCAGAGTGGCAAAATATGATAAGCTGAGCTCCTGCTGACTCCAATGTTTTCAACAGGCTCTTGTCCAAGAAAAGTAAAAAGAAATGAAGAGAAACTGCCACAGAATCGGCTTGGACTGCAATGCCTTTGTTCTTTTTCAGTTTAGTGAAACATTTTTTTTTTTCCTGGCTCATTCTGCTTTTAGATTTTTTTTCTCCTGCAAGAACCAGTCTTTTTAACAAAATGTCCTGAAATAAAGTCAATTCATATATTCAGACCATATGTCTGGTTTCTGTCTTAAAACCTAATGTTATATTTGTATTAGTATCATTGTTTGAGGCATGGTTGTCTAATCATAATATACAGGAAAACAGTGTCTGTGCTGTCTTTAAAAAATATATATAACGTCTATAACTTCTTTGTTGTAAAATTTTCCCTTTTACTACACAAAACCATAAAGATTTTTTACTGGTGTTTAATGTAGGAGATCAACACAAAGTCATACCCACTGCTTATGTGAAAAGGAAACAAGTCATGCTTTTCATATGGGTTCATATTTACTCATCTCCCCACATATATATCAAGTGCAATCAATTGCCTCCATAAGTCATAATATAATTATATTATAATATAATATAATATAAAGAGTTCTCCAGGCCTTGGAGCAGAGGTCTTAATCATCAGGGGCGGGGAGGGTACTATGGGGGGATTGTGAATTACTTTGTTTTATCATAAGTAATTAATTCATACTGTAGTAAAAAATGCAATATTATTTAAACTAGGAAAATAAATGTGTGTTACCTTTACCCAAAAAAGCTTCCTTACATCTTTATCATCATCACCTCAACTCGCCATGTGATTATTTATTTGCTCATACCTTGCTACACCTGTTAGAGGCAAAATAACTTTCCAACAGGACACAAACCCCCAAAATGCAGCTAGAACTAAGATCAAAACCTCTTGGCCTATCAGAATGATTCAGTCATACTCTAAATCAGGGATTCCCAACCAGGGGTACTAGTACCCCTTGTGGTTCGCCAATGCATTGCAGGAGGTATGTGAAAACATCTAATATTTTACTTCACAGATAATTAAATACAATAAAGTACAGCTGAGATGCAAAATAAAATGCAAATTAAACCAAGATTTCATCAACAAAAACATTTTTAAAAAATGCCCTATCCAAAATTTTCCTAAGAGACTAGAGTGGGTATCGGGGCTGTGCCCCTGCACTGCTTCTCGCAAAGACAAAAGAGACACAAAACAGAAGAACTCACCAAAGCAGCTGCAGTCAAGGATAAACGTCGAAAACATGCATTTGCTGGAGAACATCAAGTGATTCATTGCTGAAAACAAAGTAAAAATAACAGTGAATCTGAATATTTTGTTCATTTTTTTCCCTTATTTGTCCGGATATTTGTGTTCAGATGTGTGTAGAGGGGACTTATTCAGAAGAGCTCAGTTTTTTTTTTTTTTTTTTTTTTTATAAAATAATGGATTTTCAACTTAATTTGATTTTGTATTTACTTCAGTACTTATTCGCTTCCAAGGCAACATATTTGTTATTCTTTATTATAATCAGAAAGAATGAAATGTTTGAACATTAAACACTGAAGTTGAGAAAATTAAATAAATATTTTTTCATTTTATAATCAGTTGTATTTTCTATTTTTGGAAAATAATACGTTTGACCAAGGGGGTAATCATGGTATGATAAAATGGCCAAGGGGGTTCACAAGTCAAAAATGTTTGGTAACCACACTGCTCTAAATGATATGCAAGCTCATAAAGACAAAATAAAGGTTGTTATAATACATTATAACTTAAGTGGGGCTGAAAACAATTGCATATCTCTATGTCTGATTACTGTTTGGTGCCATACATTGTTGTCCTTTGACTTCACAATTATGCCTGATTTATATAGAGGGGATTTATCAAGTGCCTCCATAGTTTTACTGCTTAGAATACAAGTGGGTCAAATTCATGTCAGCAAGACAGTGTTTCCCTCAATGTCACCAGCTTCTTTTTAGTTCAGATTTTTTATTCAAACTGACACTTCCTCTATTTTAGGCTATTTTTAGAAGAGCTGGGGGGTTTTTTTATGGCTGCACTACAAATTTGAAAAGAATACCTATAAAATTTTTAGCTGGGATTTATGTAAAATAAAATAAACAGATAACATGCACCATTTAATTTTCTTCCTTTTGGTGTAAATGTAGAATATTTTTCCCATAAAACTTGAGAAAATGTTGAGGTTTTAGTTCAAAACATGTCTACTATCTTAAAACAACTCACCAAAGTGCCATAGCAGTTCATGCAAATTTTAGGTACCCTTTAAGCTACTGTCATATTAGTTTTAGACTATTAGTGACATAGAAACCTATGGGTATTTGCACTGGAAATTATCATCAACCACAGTCTGCTACAACAGATCACTTTTTTACACATGTTTTAAAGGAAGAACTAAGCTTATACTGCAAACAATGAATGAAATTAGGGCTAAAAACTCAACTGTGCAATGATGTAAGTAACCATTTGCTTGTTGTGATTTAGTTACTCAGTCAAAATGTGAGTATGTCCTCAATGGCAGCAATCTTAAACTGCAAGTAAAGAGGAAAAAGCGATATTGGACATGAGCTGGCAGTAGGAATCTGATTTACTGGAACATATGTAAGCATGGGCATACAGTACTGTAGGTTTGCATAGGGACCATAGGGACATGACCCTACCAAAATGTTGGCCCGACCTACTTGTCCCTACTAATAATTCTATGTGAATAACATGTTTAAAATGTACAATAATACAGTGTTGTTGCAGCAGTTGCTTCTTTTCTCACAACTTGTACAGTATATTGAAGTTAATATTTTAAATGCTCAGTGTCATTTCCTCTTATAGTTTCCGTGCCCATGTAAATACAATAAATCTCTTTGCAGTCCCTTGAATATGTTATTTTGCTTTGTTTTACAGTACAGAGAATATCAGCATATCAGATAAACAAAATAAATAAATAATAGTGGGTTTTACCTCCATTTGCCGCTGCACAATTCTATTCCTTCAAAAGAAAACACCGCATAAAATACACATACAACAGACATATTTAGACTATATTTGGTCAAAAAGGCACATATTTACCTTCTGTCTTAGTCAATGGTAAGTTGAAATGTAACTCTTTTCAAAGTGTTAAATTATCCCAATTTTACATTATTCTGAGCCACTGATGCTTCAAACATTGATAAACAGCATATCGTGAGTGTAGTGCTATTAAAATTTGTATAAATGTAGCAAAAAATGCTGTTTTCTCTTTAAACGAAATGCGCCCTGATGCTCACGTCAAGCATTAAAAAAATAGGAGCATGCATAATGAGCAGGACCAATTCAACTTAAGACCAATAGAGTCCCTACCAAAGTTGAGATCAAACCTACTGTACGCCCTTGTATGTACGTTAACTGTATATGTATACATGAAATGTTTTCTTTTCATTTCCTCAATGATAACTGATAAATTTATGATTATTTATATGAAGTTTCATCTTTTTTTGTGTGTTTCTCTCTACAGAAGGATGATGTGATAGGCCAGTTGTGGGGCGATAAAGTTTACACAAAGTTTTACTGCTGGGTGTTTCAGAGATGGATGGGCTTCCTTTTGGAAAAGGCTGTTTTGTGTAATTTTTTAGAAGAAATTAAAACAACCTTTTTGGCTATCCAACTTCTGATTTCGAGACCTCTCTGTTTAGCCCGTGTATGTAACATTAAAGACATGGCATTATGTATAAAGTCAGGGTAAATGTCTCACAAGAGGTGTAAATTAAACTACATTCTCTTAAATGTGAAGTAGTTTGGTCGAGGATCAGTAAGTTGAACAAAAAAAAAAAAACAGCTTCAGCCACCAGTTCCAGATTTCTCTGTTGTCTTGTATTTAGCACTTTTCACTCTGACAACCCTTCCTGAGCTTCCAAGAGCTCAGTGCTTATATAACCAATTGGCAACACACCCGCACTTGATAGGACAAAGCCACAATTAAACACGTAGAGAAAAAACAAAAAAAAACAAAGTCTAAACAGAGAAACAAGAATGAAATTATTAATCTAATTATTAATCTAAAGTCATCTACATAATGAAAGAGTCTGCAAAATAATCAATGTGATACAAGATAACTCAAAAAGTTACTTTAAAGAAAAACAAACAAAGCATTACGCCAAAGGAAACCCTCTAAATGGTAGAACCCAACAAGGTAATTGATGACATCATCTAGCCAATTTAGCAGGAAATACTTGGACAAACAATGGTGAGTAAAAAGGAAAACAAATACCATGCATATACTTTGAAACAAAATATTCAATTTCAACCAGTAACGCAGAGGTAATAGCTTTACCTAAAAATATAAATAGATGGAAAGTGCAACATAATGCTAACACAAACAAACCCGGGATAGAAACTGAAGCAAAGTTGCAAACTATCGTTTAAATTAAAGCATTACAAATCAGAAAAAAAGAATAAGGGACAAGTGGTGCACACCCACTGAACCACTTTGTCACATTAAACCAGTATAATATTTCTGCAAAATGATAACATTACCTGTGTGATTGTAATGCAAATGCCCAGATTTGACATGTATTTGGATGTATGTTTAGATGTCTCCAACAAATACATTGAAAAAATCTTAAATATCTTGTTGAATATTAACAGTAAGTTTAACAGCTAGGTCTGAATCTTGCATTAATATTTTTATGTACCGTAATGTGATGTTACCTTACCAAAGTCCACATCTGATTAGATAACGGGTTAGACAGATTTTTACCAAACCAAATCCAATCAGCTGATTGGCGTATCATGTGCTTTCTGTTACCAGGTCTATTTTTTATAAGCTGCTGCAAACATAAATGGGCTCAGCTATCCAGTGACTTTAAACAGTGGATTTTTTTCTTGCATTCATTGTGGTTCTGGTGCCTGTTTTTCAAGGCAGACTACATTTAAAAGCAGAAAAGAAGCTTAGCCCCTGACTGGAGGAAGCACAGCCTTTGCTGATCCAAAGTAAGGCACTCTTATCAGTCCCTGGAGAGATGCTGGTTGAAAGCTGACTGCTGTATCTCCAATAAGGTCATACATTTTTCTATGAAAAGATTTAAACTTCAAATTAGTACTTTATCTAATAAAGGTCTTTGTTTAGACCAATGTGAGAAAAGAAAGAAAATCTCTGTTTTGACCTAAATTAGCTGATTAAGTTTTAAGCCTTAGTTTAATATTGTAATAATATGTAATGGGTTTTTTTCTTTTTTTTCATATTACTATATCATTAGAAAGCATACATCATTGTGAGTAAGAAGAAGATGATAAAAAAGAACAAGAACAAGGAGCAGGGTTTAGTGCAGAGTTCTTATCCTGAGACTGGAGCCAGAAGGAGTTATGCAAATAGGCCTGTTCAGCAGTTTGCTGCTGTGTAGACTGAGCCGCTAGTTCAGAGGACAGATATTGTCTATAAAGGGTAACAAATATTTCTTTGGTAAGTCTTCCTGCTCATTAGTTGCCAGAAAATGCAGGTAAAAGTCCATATCTAAGTACAGTTCTTGTTTCCTTACTCATATTTTTTGTCCCACACAATCTTGTACATGTAAATGTGTCCTTGTTCTTGGTCAGTTTTCAGTGATTGTACAGCTAGTTTCAAATTGTGTCTGAGTGAAATTTGCTGCTGAGCCTACAGTATGTAGTTGATTTGTTGTTTATATGATAATCAGGAATCTTCTGTATGTTGACATTAGACACAGAGAGGAGATGATGTCGTATAAGTTTTTTAAACCGCCTGACTTTAAAGAAAACAAATAGATTTATTTTTTGGGGGGTGTGGGGTAGAGCAATATAATTTAATTATTTTTTAGTAATAAAAGTTTTTGCCTTTCATTCTATGTGTGCATAGATGTTATTAAATTTAGTTGAGGTTCACTTGTTTAGTCAAGAATTTTTAACCTAAATATATTTGACCTGGAGATAAATTATGGTTTTTTTTTTGTTTTTTTTTTCAATGTTGCTTGTAGCACTTGAAGATGTTCATGAGAAGCATGCTATAAAAGGTACTTATCTATTAAAACTAGTTTTAGATCATTATTGTCACTACTGTTAATTTCATGCCCTAAAAAATCCTTTTTCTTAAGCAAAAGCCTCATTAAAATTGGGTGGTTTCAACCTTTTAGCACTTGATACTCATTGTACACAATTTTTGTAGATAAACTGCAATATGCCTGTTAACTGCACATGATAGTTAGCATTCCTTATTTGGAACTTTTGAACATCAGGCCCATTATACTTAATAAAGGTTTTTCTCTAAGTTCGATTTTTTTTTTTTTATGAATTGTTTTTGTTTTGTTTCTCAAATAATCTTTATGTCCAACTTTACTTTCCCCTGATTTTAGTTCTCATTAGCTAAAAAAAATTGACAATCTTCATCAGCTTAAAAAAAAAAAATTGCAAAAACAAAAGAAACCCTTCGTTTTCATTTAACTCTTCAAAAGCTTATTATCCTCACCAAACTCTATCATCCTACTTTGATTTCTACATCCATCTAAGATGTTAATATAAAGACTTCTTGATATATAATATGTTTGCTTGTTGTTTTTCATTTCAAGGTATCTTGAATAAAAGGCAAAGCTAAAGCAAACCTTCTGTCCTTTCATGTCATTCTTGTTGTGCACCTGGAGTATAAGTGTGTTCAGGATATTTGCGATATTGCAGAATGTTATCTTTTTCCATTTGATTTGATACAATGGAGACAACATTCTTTCCACAGATTATAAATTTGTGTGCTGCGGCCCAGAGTCGCATTATTGTTCTATAATTTACCAATAATGAAAAAGCTTTCAATATGTACAGAGGCTCTGATGATTTGTGCCTCATTGCAGCTAGAAGGTCACTAGACTTTATCACTGGCAGTCTCACTTTTAGCCCTTTCTCATAAGTTTGCAGAAAATTTGAAATTTAGAAAATATAAACAACTAGAAAACACTTGATGAGGAAAGACCTCTGACACTCGCTTCCCCTTCTCACAGTGTTAAGGAACCTTTCCCAAAATGTTTAAATCTGGTTAGGGATCTCAATCCAGACCAAATTATTGATGAGCTTTAAGTTAGGCTTAGACACACTGGTGCTATAAAAAATTCAGAGTACTCTGTCTGTTCTGCTGAACCTTCCACCGCTGTAAACCTAATGCACAGATTAGGGAAACTGAACTTATCTGCAGATGTGCCACAATCAGTTGATCTGCCACAAGCAGGTAAAGAGATGTAAAAATGAATTAGTTTGTGTTTAAATATGTGTGAGAGTGGTGAGTTAGCTGGTCTCCATGTTTTATTCCAGGCACCTTTAGCACTTTGTCTCTTTACTCTGCTAATTGGATTGATAATTTGTTGCATTTTTAGTATCATTAAAATGGATAATTTTACCATCATTTGTTTTCAATTAAAGTTAGCAGAGGAAGTTTAAAATATACTTCAAGAACTTAAAGGTGTAACTTTGTGCATCTTTGTGTTATAACACGTGATACACAGACCTTAGTAACAGGATAGTGTCAGAAAAAATCCCAGATTAGAATAAGCAACACTATTAATTATTATCACATATCAGTATTTAGACAAGATGATATCGTAGTTTCTAGTACCTCTTATAGAGAAGTCCACGGTTAGGGCCGAGGACTGGACGAAATTTGTATGATCAAATATTGAGAGAGGCACAAAACCATATTCTTGCCTGGGGCACCGTAGTTGCTTGAGGATGAGAGTATATAGGGTTCTTTTTTCTGTTTTTGTGGTAATGTTTCTTTTTTACAATGACTTCTGGTGAACTGCCCAAGGCAGGTGCAACCTAAGCTGCTGCTTAGGGCATCCTACATCAATGATATCCGATAGATATTTAACTTTTTATGCAAAAAATAGTTCTAATATTTCATTAATATGCATAAAAATACTGCTAGATTGATTTTAAAATTATTATCATAAAATGTTAGATTTAATCAGAATAACACATAAACTTTAGTTGTTTGAACTGCATAATAATCAGGTTACCTTTACACAGTTCAAACAATTAATTTTATATAAATTTGAAATAAATAAATAAGTATTCACTTTGAGTAAGCATACTTTATCACTAATTCATAAGCCTGATGTTTATATATTTTAAATAAATAAGTTTTATTGTACAAATAAGTATACCGGTACACAATGTAAGGTTTATTTAATAGGCTTGTGATAAAATTATCTAAAAAAAAAAAAGTAGAAGATAAATTATTTATGTAATAAATGTACATAAATATTAAAATATGAGTGAATCATTTCTGTGAGTGTGATTTAAATGTCACAAGGAGATTAGGGCTAGATGTTGCTAAACAACAACTTAAGATATCATAACTATACAGACAGAGCAGTACATGAAAATGTAGTAAGATGACTATGAATCTATTCCAGAAAATCTCCATGCTTTGAGGACTACTGCTTTAGCCGGAAAACTAATTCATGTGTTTATTATATTGTAGAATTTATTCCTGCAGTGGCGTCATCGGTGGTCTGTCTAAAAAGTGTACCAGATAGCTGCAGCTGATCCGGAGTGCTTTTGCCTGCGTCCTCACTAAAACTAAGAAAGTAAAGCACATTAGCTCAGGTCCAAATTTCTAAAATACATCCCAGGCTTGTCATCAGTGGATCAACAGCCAGACCTTTCAGGTTTTCTGGATAAGATCTACTCAACAGAACCAGAACAGAACATGGAGAAGCAGCTTTTAGTTTTTATGCTCGGCTAATCTGGAATAAACTCAGAGAAAACTGTGAGGTGTTCAAACCTTCGGTAGTTTTAGATCCAGATAAAAACCATGTTTGTTTAGAGCGGCCTTTGACTGTGATATCTAAACAAGATTAGTTATATTTTCTGACAAACTTTTCTTCTTTTTTTTATCAACAATTTTATCTTTTGTTTTAACATAATAATCTTATTTCAATCACACACTTTTATTCTCTTTAAGTACGTTTGATATCTTTATACTACTTGAATGTATGTTTCTTTATTTTTTATCATTTACAGGACACAGAATTGTCTGACACTGAAATGTGCTATCAAAATAAACTTGCTGCACATCATTCACATTTTCTTTTTTTTCCTCATTTTAAAAGTTTGCTTAAAATTTGCATGACCTTTAGATGGAAACAAGGCTATTTTCAGGTGTCTTCAGGTGTTTGCTAAAAAGCTGAAGATAAGAAAGGACCTTCCTTTTTCAGCCTCATTGTGACTCCAAGCAGGCATCTAAATCACCATGGCTTCATGCAATAAATCCTTAGGCCTTTACACTCTCTGTCTCCCTTTTCAGAGAGGTAAGACATCATCAAACTTCACTAACTTCAGAATGATTAGTAAATGAACACTTTTGAAAAAAGATTTTTCTTTTAGAAAGGAGATTAGGGTTAACAGCAGGAGCTCTTAGCAGACTCTTTTAGGGTATTCTTGTGCAAACTTACTTGACCTAAAGTGATTCTCCTCCATTTAAGTTCTCCTTTCCATACTCTATTTGCTGATGTAACTCCACTATTACCAAAATCCTGACTTTCAGTCCAGCTTGAAACCTGATCACTGTTCTCTGCTCTTTGATTATGTACCAAGCAAAAAGCTAAAAATGGATCTGTAGTACCTCTTGTTGTCATGAAGCCGCCATTAGTGCTTACTGATTGCCTTTATTTGAACTGTTGAATCCTGCTTCCATAGCTCTTTCTCACATCTTCTTTTTATGCATCTGTCGCTGTATCCGTTTGTTCAGAACAATTCCACAAACATCCTGTGACTCCCAAATATATTTTATGACAAAATAGATCCCAGCTGTTTCTTTTTTGCTCATTAAAACATGTGTTGTACAGCAGCTAGGGATCGAAGCCATGCTATTTACTCAGAAAGGTCAGACATGTCTCCTGGCTGTTTAGACAGGAATAATGTCCAGATATTTTTTTTTTCTAATAGTAATTGATCCTTTGCTTTAAGTCTCTCCATATTCTTCCTCTTGTTAATTCAGCAACTTTTTTTAACCTAAAGGAAGAAAAGTGAGTAAATTTTGGTTTATACTGTCAAAGTATTAGTATAAGTATAATAATAAGTATAGTAAGTATAGTATTAGTATAGTATAAGTCAAAGTATTAGCACCAGTCAAGATATTTTTTTATACAAGAATAAAGTCATAACATTATGAGAATAAAGTTGCAATCTTACAAGAATAAAATCGTAACATTATGATAATAAAATCCTACATTTAAAAGGAATACATTTATAAAACTATGAGAATAAAGTTGAAAATTACAATAAGGAAATCATCATACCACAACCAGTTTCAGAAAGAAAGCTTTGAGATCTGACCATATGACGGCCGACCAGCACCACCAAACAGCAACATGTGTCCACTTTGACATACTGACCAATTTGATGCTGGTGTGGTAAAAGATTTCCTTATTTGTGAAAACGATGCCGAAGTATAACCTCACATGATGCTCAACATTCCTCATTTTAGGGAAGCAAGTGTTTTTTGTAAGAATTTTCATAAATATAAGTTTATTCTCGTAATATTAGGACTTTATTCTCATTATATAAGGACTGTATTCTTGTCATTTTATGACTTTAATCTTGTTGTGACTTTTTTCTCATAATTGTATTACTTTATTCTTATAATATCATGACTTTATTCTTAAATTAAGAAAAATAAATAAATTCCTAGCCAGGCCCTTAATACTGCAATATATCTCAAGCCTGGCCCTAGCCTGGCCCTTAATACTGCAACATAATTCATAAGTAGCGACAGAATAGAGTATCCTTATTTATTTACGATCCTGGAGAGAAATTTCGTACATTGATTGTATTATTATATTCAAATCCACAAGCTATGGTAAGAACAAATAATACAATATCTGACCCATTCCCTCTGTTTCGAGGAACAAGACAGGGGTGTCCTTTGTCATCCCTGCTCTTTGATTCGGCAATTGAGCCCCTTGCAATAAAGCTGAGAAATGCTGCTGAGCTCGGCGGAATACACAGAGGGATGCAAAACCATAAACTCTCGCTGTATGCTGACGACCTTCTCCTTTTTCTGTCAAATCCTGTTGCAAGCATTCCGGTGGCGCTCGGTATTGTTGAAGACTTTGGGGTTGTTTCAGGTTATAAAATAAATCTAGAAAAAAGCGTACTGTTTCCAATTAATGAACAGGCGAGGAGACTATCATTCCAGGCCTATCCTTTTACAACAAAGAAAAACAAATTTCAACATTTGGGTGTTACAGTAAAAAGCAAATATAAAGATTTATTTAAGCAAAATTTTATAGTAACAGCGGATAAGGCGAAATCAGATATGGAAAGATGGTCATCCCTCCCAATTTCATTAGCAGGTAAGATAAATTCTGTAAAGATGATCATTATGCCAAGGTTACTGTTCTTATTTCAGACAATTCCAATTTTTATCCCGAAATATTTTTTTTAAAGTATTAAATAAATGTACATCTACCTTTATATGAAAAAAAAAAAAAAACAGTCCCCCGGATTAGAAGACAGTTTTTAGAGAGATAGAGAGAGGAGGGGGGACTAGCTTTACCAAACTATATGCAGTACTGCTGGGCAGCTAATTTACATAAATTGCAGTTTTGGGTTTGGCAGTTAGATGAAGAGGAAACTCCAATATGGGTGCACATGTAGCCCATTATCCCTGCATTCCCTGATTTGCACCCCTCTGCCCTTGAGTAAGCACCTTTACACAAATAATCCAGTTGTAAGAAATTCTATTAAAATCTGGGTCCAATTTAGATCTCATTTTAGAAACAGAAATGCCCTCCTGTCTGCTCCCATTTATGTCAATCAACTATTCTCTCCAGCTTCAGGGGGAACAGCATTTAAAGAATGGCATAGAGCTGGGGTGAAATCTGTCAAAAATCTGTTTAAGGATGGTGTACTTATGTCTGCGGCTCAGTTGGAAAAAGAATATGGAATCCCCTTAAAAACTAACTATTTCAGATACTTTCAGATTCCAGACTTTGTGAAAAAAAACCATTCTCCTCATCTTCGGAATCATCGCAGAGTGGGTGGATAGATGAGCTATTAGACATCAATCCGACTACTAAGGGGTCGATTTCTATGCCATACATAAATATCCAGAGGATGGCTTTCCCATCCCTTGACTACATAAAAAGGAAACGGCAGGAAGAACTAGGGCTAGACATATCAAATAACGAATGGAGGTGGGCTGTAGAATACATACGTTCTTCATCGGTATATGTTAGACATGGATTAACACAATTTAAAGTGGTACATAGACTTCACTTCACCAGTTACAAACTGGCGAGAATTTTTCAGGGAGCTGATCCGACTTGCCCTAAATGTAAACAGGTGCCAGCTAAAACATGTCATATGTTTTGGTCTTGCCCCAGACTCAAAGAATACTGGACTGAAATCTTCTAAACTTTTTCATCCATCTACAAGAGAAGTATCGAACCTGTCCCTCTGCTAGCAATTTTTGGTGTGGCACCGCAGGACATAGAATGAACGACGGGTCAAAGGAAGGCAATGGCATTTTCTTCGCTGTTGGCCAGGAGATTGATTCTATTTAATTGGATAAAGGCAGCACCACCAACTCATAAACGATGGATAGAGGAGGTAATGGCACACCTAAAGCTGGCACAACTTAGATTTATGTCACAGGGTACCATTAAGAGATATTTCAAGATTTGGCAACCTTTTATATGTTATTTTGAATCCAAACCTCCATCTGCTTCAGCATAATTAGCAGTATTTTTTTTTTTTTTTGAGGGCAGAATTATTATCAATATGATTGATATACTTATGTTTTTAGTTTTCAACCCAAGGATGTCTGGAACATGGGTTGTGTGGGTGTGTAGTAGGCCTATCTGTCTTGTTGATAGTTGGTCTATGCTTCTCTTTTCTTTTTTGTTGTGATGTCCGTGTGATGTAAATATCCCACTTGTTGTTTTGTATGTCCTGGATGGGATGTCTGTTGTTTCAATTTAAAAAAATTAATAAAAACAATTTGATTATAAGTAGCAAATAAATCTATCTTATAACATTTTCAAAGATGTGTGTCTTCCCAGAGCAGCTTGTTAACAAAAAACAAAAAAAAAAACAGCTTAATATAGAGATTCAAATCTAATGGCACCAGTCAACTGGTCACTGTTTTAGTCCCCACAATGTAGCATATTCCTGGGGAATACCTTCACAAGAAACCAAACAATGCCCCCTAACCACACACACACACACACACACACACACACACACACACACACACACACACACACACACACACACACACACACACACACACACACACACACTACAGTAAACTCCCTGAGTGTGTGAAGTGCTTAGAGGTGTAAGCCTGTTTAAGGCCCTGGGACAAGAAGCGGCCCCCAAGAGGTCTTCATTTTCAAAGGAATACAGATCATATCTCAAAAACATCATAATCCTTATGTAAGGAAAGTTTATTAATTTTTACTTAAGATTCAAAAGAACAGAACAATTTCCCAGCTGTCGGTAGCTGGTTAAGTGTGTAGTATTGCGTTATCATTTCTGTAATTCTGCCTCTTCACAGCTTTCTGTTGGAGGAACATCGTCAGTGCTTGTGGTTCAAAGAACTCAAGTCCTTGAGTTGATTGTGAAATAAAACATTTTCTGCAAGCCTCGTCATACAACAGCCTATTTTTTGCACTGTGAAACCAGCTATATTTCTTTTTGCCCTTATTTTTCTCTAAAATGTCAGCATTAATTCAAGCATAGGAATATATATATATATATATATATATATATATATATATATATATATATATATATGAACGGATGGATGACAGACAGCAGACAGATATTCCATTGTAGCTTATATGCAGTCTCTTGGGGTTTTGTGATGAACTAGCTTGTGTCTTTTTTAACTGCTTCTGTGTTCCTCCATGGCAAACTGTCAGACAGCAAGAAAACTAAAGCCAAATCAGCAGAATGTGGACCTAATTGCATTCATGAGGAAAAGCTATTGTCACTTTGACAGCACGTGCTGAGGGACTTATTAGGCAGCTGTGTTGATAAAAAAAAAAAAAAAAAATGCCTCCAGGGAAGAATGAATATACGCAATAAAACCCAACTACTGTCTCTAAATGTAAAATCAGAGTATTTGTATTTAATTGTATTTATAAAGTATATTGAAAGGTAAATAGTTGAATCCATAATTAGAGATTAAAAATAAGAAGCATTTTTCTTGCACAAGGAAGCAGTTAGAGATGTTCCTGATTTTTTTTTTTTTTTCAATAGTTGAGCGGAGCAGTGAGATGGTGAGAAAAGTCTTTGAGGGATGAAACAAGTGAGAGGAACATGTCAAAAGTGGCAATCAGGTAACAAAGAAGACACACAGGGAACAACAGCTTTAAGTGACGGAGGAGCTGCAGTTTGATGCACGATAATGGCTGTGGTAGGAACTCTGCTTTTGTTACCCGTTTACTTTTTCATTTTCTGCTTTGTGCTGCTGTAGTATTCCTCTGTAAAATGTCCCAAAATATGCAGCATATCCTGTTTTGGTGCATAAGGAGTAATGCATTTCTACTGTATTTATCTCTATTTGGGGAAAAAAAGATAAGTACAAAAAATATTTTAAGCCTCTCAACAATATTTTTTCCATATTCAAAAAATAATATGCGCAGAACAAAGGGCTCATCATTATCTGGTTTATTTGACTCAACAGAAACAGAAATTATTTGTTCAAAGTATTAAATTGTGACAGGAAATCCATTTAAGACAAACCTTTTTTTAATCTAAAAAAAAAAAAAAAACGGTACAAGCATCATAACCCTTCTCCTCAGTTTGTTTATCTGGCCTATGGTTCAGATTTTACACTGGGATTACTTTGTCCCAAACTGGTATGATTGCCATAGTTAAGATGGTTGTTCAGCTGTGAACTAATGAAAGACACTGCATATCCTAAGGGTGTTTTTGTCTTTCTACATAGTATCTATAGTGGACTAAGGCTGAGATAAATGAGTGCTATTTTCTTTAGATCTTCTTCTTTTATCTGTATTTTTTGAGGCTCTCATAATCTTTTTTCATCGCACAGAAAACAATCTATATTTCATTGTATAGTTTTTTGCAACAACTTTAAGGGTTTTCTCTGAAACAGTGCAGTTTTAGTCATCAGAGCCTAGCTGCAATCTAGAAATGCAGCTTTATATATTTTTTTAATTTGAACTCCTTTTATACGAGGCCCTTTGCGCTTGTGCTTCAACACAAGAGCAATCATTATTCCTGAAAAACCCTTGCTGTGCCAAATAGTCTTAGGGTACAACAACGGAAATATCAGTAAGATGTTTAATGTATGGCATATTATAGCAACATATGAAAATATTCAAACAGCTTAGACTTTTTCAGATGACATTATGCATACAAGCTTAAATGTATATTATAAGGATTTAGACCTACATTGATTAGAAATTTGAGAATGATCAATAAAGGGTACATTAATTTCCATTGATATGCATTATATTTCATCCCTTTAGACTGTCATGCCTCTAAGTATAATTTTGGTTGATTGTTTACCTTCAGAAGTAAATAACAGTAATAAATAAAGAAAGGCAACACAAATGTTACTTAATCTAAAAATAAATCCAATTGTTTTTTTTAAGGCTTTTGACTTTCTTAGAGATCATTAGTAAATGAGTAGCATCATATAAAAAAACAAGGTAAACCAACCTTAAGGTCAGGAACAAAAGTCTGGATGGGTTTAAGGGAGGGTTGTATGATAACACAAGCTGCAAAACTACCGATGGTGGCCTAATGGGTAGAGCATTGCACCTGGGTGCCAGAGGTTCTGAGTTCAAATCCCACTCCAATGTACTGCCATTCTGGGTCCCCACACTGCTCCACAGTCGCCACACAGTAGCAGCCCACTGCTTCCCAAGGGGATTGGTTAAATGTAGGAGTGAATTTCTCCAATGTGAGATCAATAAATTTAAACTATTATTATATAAAGACTTTTAAAAACTTTTTGCATGGAGTTTGCATGTTCTCCTTGTGCATGCGTGGGTTCTCTTTGGGTCCAAAAACATGACTGTTAGGTTATTTGGCTTCTCTAAATTCTCCTTAGGTTTGAGTGTGTGTGTGAATGGTTGTTTGTCCTGTTTGTAATGTGACAGAATGCACAAAAGGTTCAAAAGGCTCTGAAGACTTTTTAAAGCACAGTTAAGTTGCAGAAATTGTTTTTTTTTTAATCCATAAAATGTTAAAGGTTTGTAAAGAGTCCTGTTTTGAGGAACCAAATTATTTCCAATTTTTGGCTTTAGATCACATATGGTTCCACAATGTTCGATCAGTGTCAGAAGAGGACTTTCTTACTAAGCTAGAGTAAAACACCATACATTAGCAACTGCACTGCCCTCTAGTGAGACTCCAGCTAATTAATTTGTGGAAATAAAAAAAAACAAAAAACAAAAACAGGATGATCCAGTAAATATAAATCAGCCATTAAGAGTCTTATAATTTACTTACTGGTATACAAGTTTAGATAAGTTGTTACTTGCTTTCTAATTACTGTAAATGAGCACATTAAGACTGTTCTGTTTATTTTCTTTCCATTACATGTAAATGAGAGCCGCAGGCCAATGAATAAACTCACAGAGGAGGAAACTGTTTTTCTGGCCTGAGGAAAGTTCACAGATCCCTCGTGCACTGATTGCTAACTTTAACCTCGACGTTCACAGCTGCACTGTTTACTTTAGTTTCTGGATGCAGTCAATGGTCTGCAGGAAGCAGTGGTCCAGAACGAGGGAATACCTCTGTGGAGAACGATGGAGAAAGGAGTCATTCAAAGCTGGAATGACAAATAGCCGAAGCTGTTTACGCATGCTGTGTTTACATAAGTTTGTGTTTGGTTTGGTGGCTTATTGGGCATTTTGGAATAAATCTACACCTTTCTGCGTAATACAGCTACATAAAACAAGAATAAAATTGTCTGTCGAAGTGTAATTTATTTAAAGGTGATGACACTCCAAAATAACTGAAGTCAACAAGAGCAGATGCATTAAGCTGTAAAATTAGTTTACCTGAAATTACAGTAACCTCAGTGGGAAACAGTAGGAAGCTTTGTATAAAAGCTTATGAAGTGGTGGAAGTACTTGACTTGTTCCTAGCAGTTAGTTTTTACACATACATCTAATGTTCTCATAGATTTAACTCTAACCGTAACTGTTTTGTGGTGGATGTAGAAAAAAATCTTTACATGAATTCAAACCCCTTCCAGGACTTAGGTGGAATGAAGGGCTAAAACCACAAATTGCTCATATGGATAATGTTATATAAGCATTGGATCTAATCTGCTCATCCACTGCCTCCAACTCTCTATCACATAATAAAAAGGTTTCTCAGCTTCCATAAAGAAAATAAGAAACACAACATGTTTGTTACTCTGAACATACCGGCTGTCTTTATCGCTTCCAAAACTCTGATATTTTTGTCTTGTGGCTTTTTTACCAGGTGCAAATGGGACCTGCCAATCTCCCACAGGGTGCTGGAAGACAGTGCAGTATTTGAATCAGTACACTAAGTCAGCCATGGGTTTAAATTAAGCGTGATGGTGAGACGACGGGAGGGAAGGATGCTTTCACAGCTGAAACACCCGAGTTAGTGTGTATCCAGATGCTACTTCCATCAGCAGGATTGTTTGGTTTGAAAGACCAAGAGGTTAACAATAGTTGTAAATATATTTTATCCAGACAAAAACGAACTATCTTCCGCTCATTTATGGCATTTTTTGTTTAGTCTGAAAAAAAAAGTTTTAATCAAAATACTACAGACATTTCCTTTGAGGTTACAGTAAAATAAAATCTGGAGAAGACAGGTAGCAAGGACAGAATAAGGAAAACAAAATGTATGAATGAAGGAAAAATGCATGACAAATAAAGGAGGGGAAGGAAGGAAATAGCAAGGGACCATTAAAAGGGAGAAATAAGCATATAAAGAGTAGGAGAAATAGAGCGAAGAAGAGGGTAAAGAAATGGCAAGAAAGGAAAGAGGAGTGAGAAAATGAAAAGTTTAAAAAGCAAAATAAAAATGAGGCAATGAAGTCTGAAAATTAAGGGAAACCATACAAAAGGTAACAAAGTTGTATTAGTATACATTTGAAAAACGGCGGAAAGAGAAGAAAACACTGAAAGGGAAGGAAAGAGGATGAGAAAGAATTAAAAGAATGGGGAAAAGTCTGAATTGAGGAGCTAAGGAAGAAAGCTGAATGGAGTAAAGCACAAAAAAATAGAAACATCCCTAAGATAAAACAATTTTGCTGAGTCTCAAAAAAAGTAATCTATTTTTTTCAGAAAATGTCATTATCTCTGTCTAAATACATTCAATGGTAAATATTGAAATCAAGTCACACACTGAAACACTGATCTAAGATTTTATACTTTACTTTTGCACCATGCTCTAAAAATGTACATCAGTCAGCTGGTGGAGTCTGTTTGCATTCACATTTAACAACTATTCACAGACATCTGGGTTTAAGTCAGAAATGATTAGAGATGATATTGTACAGAAATATCCAACATTAGGAGAACCCTAACAGGAATAATAGCGACCTTCACTGTTATTCTGCAATTTCATCCAATAACATCCACCACCAAAAATATCTACCAGATTAGGAGGAAAATGCTGAAAACGTAAGAAAATTAAGGTCAATCTGGTATAAAAAAAATCTTTGGGAAAAGCCTGGTTTGTATCAACTGACTGAATCAGACATTTATTATGTTTTACACAGGGTTACAAGCAAATAAACATTTTTTTACAAGATAGAATGTGACAAAAACAGTCATTGACCAACTGGCAGAGATAATATCAATGCTTTCCCTCTGAAACCTGAAGAACAGATTATTACCTAGCCCTGAAATAAGCAGGAAGTATTATCAGCTTCCATCATGGTCAAGCAGGAAGCTGTTCAACAAAAGTTCCTATATAGTCCTCGACCTGAAGTTACCAGACATGACTTTACAAATCATTCAAACTTGAACTGAGAATAAGATATATAGAATTTTGTTCAGTGTGTGTATGTGACTATTGAGGGCAACTTGCTTCCTGCAGGCTGCAGTTTGTCACATGTGACAGGAGAAGGTAGGGCTTAGTAGAAATAAAGCGTGAGCAGGGAGAAGCCAGTTCCCCTGGTTAGTGTCTTGTCAATGCTGTCACAGTCTCCAAGAAAAAAAAAAACAACAACACATGCTTGACTTGTCCCATCACGTCACCATAAAGCTGCACAGTGAGATCGAGAGTGCTCTTTCAGGATGCCCTTAGAGACTGTTTCCTCCAGCTGAATGACCAGCCAGAGGACAGCAAACAACAATAACCAGGCAACATATGAGGGGCAGAAACTAACCCTGTCCATAGGAACTGAGACCACTGCCACATATCATCACATTTCTTCAGTCGTTCCATTTTTATGGGTGGAAAATATCTGTCAGGTTTGAAATCAGAAGCAGCTCAAAACACAAATAAGGATAGCAGGTTTAAATTGTTTTCTACGATTCCAGTTTGTTCAGTTTGTATGTTCACACTTTATTCAGCCCTATAGCTCCTGCACCACCACTCATGATGAACAGAGTCATGACAGCCAGATTGAGGCAGGTTAGGTTTTAACTGATGAGTTGTAGGATTGGAAAAGAGCGTTTTCCAGCAGCACCAACCACCTGGTTATAATGGTCCTTACCAGGCTCACTACAGGGTCCTTTTATAATGAATCTAATGTCCTTTCCAACTGCTGTTCCAGCATCGCATTCTTGCGGCGCTCTTCGTGGTACTTCTTCTCTGCCTCCAAGCACATTTGCTTCACGTCTTTCTCTCTGCAATATAGAGATTTTGTGTCAAACACACCTATTTAATATCTCTCTCCCTGGACTTCTTTAAAAAACTATAAAACTCCAATAAACTCTATGGAAAGATTTAATGCAGTGTAATTAATGAACAATGAATCTAACATTATTCACAGAGGTATGATGTCAAAGGCACATGAGATCATTTCCAGTCTGATTTTCACTCCATATCCTTAATCCCTTTTTAATCAATAATTTGATCCTTTTTACAATCATCTTATTTTGATGTGTCACTTTTATTCTCTGGAAATATTTGTTTAGCCTTTATGCCACTGCAATGTCTTTCTTTTTTCCTTGTTTATAGCACCTTGAATTGCCTTGCCACTTGAGTGTGCTACATAAATAAACTAGCCTTGCCGATATTGCCTCGACTAACTATATTCACGGATTGAAGAGAATGGGGAGCATTTATCAAGGAAGTAGATTCAAGCAGACAAACTAAAAATAGGGTACATTACTTGATCTGTAGGACCTCAACCAGTTCCAGGAGTCTGTCTTTCTCCATGTTGAGGGTTTTATATGTACTGGTCTGGGTGATCAGAGCACTCACATCAGCTGAGCACTGAGGACATTTTGAATCGCTTCTGAGAACAGATAAAATTTTTTAATTTCAAATTTTTTGATTAATGTACCACTGATTAAAATAACTTCATATTTAAAATGAGAGCAATAATAAATAGATATTATACTGCTCACTTACTTTATGTCCATCCCACCTCCCATAGTATCGCGCACCAATTTATGACCTAATTTAGAAAATGAACTGAAAAAAAAAAAAGAGTAGAGGAAAATATGCTGGTGAAGAATCTCCGTCATCCAGGGCATAGTCATTCCAAAAAATTAAAAACACATACCACTGGACTTTTTTTCTAAGTTTGAAGACGTTTCTCTTCCCATCCAGGAAGCTTTTTAAATTCAAAATGGCAGAAATAGGGTTGAGCTCAAAGCTTTATAGAGTGAACCAAAAACAAAGCCTTTATTTGGCTTAGAAAATATGCAAATTGAATTGAACGAACGGCTCTGCCCCTTCGGAATGGGTAGGTGTTTGGGTTCTTTGTTAGATTGTAATACCAGATACCTGTGAAATTGTTGGCCTGGCTGAACAGGCGAGATGTTCTGTTCCCCTGTATGGGGTGGGGATTGCAATGACGGCGAGAAGGAATCGATTCTATCGCTGCATTGTAGGTTTTTGAAAGCTGAAATCTGAGTCCACCCCCTCTGTTTAAGGTTGTTATTTCTTAACATACATGGCTTCCTTCACACCCCTCTCAAACCATCTGTCTTCTTTGTCCAAAATGAGAACATTTTTGTCCTCAAAAGAATGTCAAAAATGTGCATGCTTTCTAAACCAAAACAAGGCTTTGTTTTTGGTTCATTCTATAAAGCCTCCAACTCAATGCTATTTCTGCCATTTTGAAGTGAAAAAGCTTTCTGGATGGGAAACATCCTGAAACTTTGGAAAAAATTCCAGTGTTTTTTTGTTTTTTTTATGTTATTTTGGAATAAGAGGAAGTAAGGAATTATAAAACCATCAGTAAACTGAATTAGTTGTTATCCTTAGTAAATCAAAAAGTCTTCAAGACCCTACCTGTAAAAAATTCACTCTATATTAACATTTCATATAATTTGCTAATTTCTAGAGCTTAATTCGTATAATAAATGAGGAATGTAATCAATTAAATCTCATAACTATAATGGTAAGACATACTCTGAGGGTGTTATTGTGTTGATACTGTCTCCATCTTCTGGGCAAATTCTTGAGTTGCAGCTTTTTATCTTTGGGCTTGACTGCCTGTCCACCCTCGCTTCCTTCAGTTAGTACAAAAACACAGTTATTATTGCCAGAAGGCAGATTTTTTTTTTCACAGTGACTGCTTGACTTGCTTTAATAGTTTTTTTTTTTTTTTTTTTTTACCTGATTGGACAATTCCCGCAGTTCTCTTATTGTGGCATCTTTCTCTGCAACAACAAGCTTCAGCTTCTGGATCAGCTTGTTGTGCTCTAGAGGCACACTGCCCAGCTGTTGTCTTGGGTTCTGTTTATCCTCCTTGCTCTGTTCGCTCTGCTGTCGGCTGAGCTGCTTTAGCAACGTCTGCATCTGGCTCTCCCGTTTCTGCCAGAGGTTAACAAAACAAGGTTGTGGGAATTGAAGGACCCGCAACATGCTTTTCTTTTTTTTACTTTTGTCTTCTCTAAATGTTTACCATCAAGACATCCACGAGCTCGTCATCATGTTTTCTTTTCTCCCGCAGGGAAGAAATTTGCACTTTCAGATTTTTAACTTCCTCCGACTGAGTTCTGCTCCTGGCTTTAGAAGCTTCTAGCTGTTTCTTCACATCCCCACATTCTTTCAAAAGGGCCTCATAATCTGCTGAGAGCTTCTGCACACCCCCCAAAAAGAAATGGAATAAAAAGAGTATCTTAACCTTTCATTTTGTTTTTACATAGATTTATTCTAGAAGTACCTCATATGACTCCCTCTTTTCCTTCTCAATGGTCCGGATGTAGTTCAGGTTCCTATTTTGGGAAGGGGATTTATGATTGACCCCCGGGGCAGGAAACTGCTGCTCTCCACTTGGAATCCCTGACTGTCTTTGGTGGCACAGCTGCCGCTCAAGCTCCTGCACCTGTTGTATAAATTCAGGCATTTTTTTTTTCTACATGACAAACAGAGGCCTAAAAACAATTCAAAATATTGCCAATGTTGATTTTTCAGCAATTTAACTTGTATACATCTTTACACAGATAGTAGATATCGTTTATGAGTTTATTTTTTATCAAGTACAATGATTAAAGCTTCCACTGTCCTGTGTTTTCATCCGTTTGATGAAAACACAGGACTGTACTCTATGAACATGAGATGGCCTCTACAATCATGGGAAAAAAATGGGACTGCTGATTTGATATTTGCACAGCAAAGATTAAAGAATCCCCTTCATTGACTTACCTTTTACAGGTGGTAAATGTAATTACAGTTTATTGAAAGGAAAAACTGTGATAAAAAAAAAACACTAAACATTGAACTGTAAAGCAAATCTATTGTCTGGGAGGTTCATAAGGAATTCAAGCAGCTGGAGACTGAGCTTTGAGAGTCACCACACACAGATGTATTTTGGTTGTTAGAGATAGATATCGAAAATAGTATCTGGGTGGTCTGTTATATGTAAGAAGGGATGTAAAATTCCTTGTTAACTGTGTGGGAAATTGATCTGTAAAATTACATCTATTGTTTTCTGTTACCTTATTTGGAAGTTGTGTTGATTCTGTGCCATTGAATCAGGAGACCTAGATAACTGCCCAAGAGGGCGTTGCTGTGAAAGAAATGCAATAAAAAAAAACTACGATTGCAGTCACTGCTGTTTATCAGGTGGACCTAAAAATAAGATGATCCTCTGCAATTTATCATAGTATCAATGACTTTGTTAAACATAAATTCTGCTAATAATTAAAAGTTTTTTCTTTTTCTTTTTACAGTCTGACAAACATTCCCTCCATAAATACGAATCAAACAAGGTTTAAGGCGGGACAACCATTTTATTTCTCATATCAACCCAACCTCAAATCACAAACAGTGCTAGAATTACCTCCTAATCTGTAGTCTGTGTATAATCTCAGCTAGATAAAGGGGAAAAAAATACTGGGCTGCTATCAGATCAAAGTAAGTATGTGCTTGTGCTCACATATACAAATGCATGGTGGGAGTTCAATAAATAAAATTTTAAAATTCTTAATAAGAGCAACTTTAAGATGCAAATTAGGAGTCCAGCTAATTTTTCTAGCTTACCCTTGTTTGGAGAGCAAGAATCTGCTGGGACCGTCCTCTAAAGCTCCCTGGGTTGTTCAGTACCTGCTGAAGGTTGACCTCCTCTCCAACTTCACTCAGTAAAACCTGCAACAGTTTATTTTTAGATTAACAAGACAATAAACATGCATCACGATCACAGGGTGTAAAAGCAGTAATAAAGAAGCCACAATATTGTTAATGTTTTTTTGGTGGAGGTATTTCAGCCACTACAGAACTTAGCATCTAATTCAGAAAAAAGGTTTAAAAATCCTGAAAACAAATTTATAATTTCTTGCAGCTGTACAGAACCAAGATCTCACAATAGACGAATTCCTGCTGTTCTCTAGGGAGCTTTGTTTTTTTTGTTTTTTTTTATCTTCCTCAACATCATATTTTTTACTGTGATGATGGAGGCCACTTTATCGATCTTGGCCAGGACATTCTTATAAGAACATTTCATTCTCTGGTTCAATACAAAAGTGTTAAAATACCTTTTGTAAATCTTACTTTTTAAATGAACTTCTATCATGAACTCAAATACTATATGCATAATAATGTTGGAAAATAACTTATCAGCTTACCTTCTGAGCAACTTTTAACTCCTGTTTTGCAGACTGAACCTGGTTACGATATTCTGTCACTTTCAGCTGAGCAGCTGCCAATCTTTCCTGCAGGGACTTGACCACTGGATTTTCCTGTTGCTCAGTTGAAAAATTAATGTGATTTAAAATAAACTGCTATAACCTAAGGGTGTAAGCAGTGTATATAAAAGACAGACTGCGTTTTTGTTTACCTCACAGTCTTCAGACGGGCTCTTATCCTGTGTTTTTTGTGTTTTTTTCCGCCCTGGTACAGAGTTCTCCAAAGCAGCTTGCAGCTATACCAAATATTCCTTTCTCAGTTTTATCCTGTTATACCATCTCTTCATCCAATTAAACAATAATTTACCTCTTTCTCAAGCTCTTGGATCCTGTTTCTGTTTTGCTTGGATCGAATCTTCTCTTGCTCAATTTCTGCAGTAAGCTCTCTAATTTTCTTGGAAAGTTCAACAATCTTGGTGGCAGCTACAACTCCAGTCAAGCCTGATGTTCCTAAAGGAAAGATTAAAAAGATCATCATGAAGTGCAATTAATTGCCATGTGTAAAGGACATCAAACTTCTCTGCTTGTACCAGCTAAAGCCAGTTTCTCTTCATCTCTTTTTTTCTTTAGATGTTTCATCTCAAAGTCCTTCTCGCTCAGAAGTTTGAAGAGTCGACCATTTTGATCTCTGAGCTCTCGCACTTGGTCCAAGAGAGTCTGATTTTGCTGCTGTAACAGACTTTGAGAGATAGAAAACACACTATCACCACACCTATATATATATATATATATATATATAAATATAAAAATGTCTGTGCTGTCCTCTGAAGGAAGGAAATCTTCAATTTCTTAGCAATTTCTCGCATGGAATAGCCTTAATTTCTAAGAACAAGAATAGACTGTGGAGTTTCAGATGAAAGTTCTCTTTTTCTGGCCATTTTGAGTGTTTAATTGACCCCCCAAATGTGATGCTCCAGAAACTCAATCTGCTCAAAAGAAGGTCAGTTTCGTAGTTCCTGTAATGAGCTAAACCTTTTTCAGATGTGTGAACATGATTGCACAAGGGTTTTCTAATCACTAATTAGCCTTCTGAGCCAATGAGCAAACACATTGTACCATTAGAACACTGGAGTGATAGTTGCTGGAAATGGGCTTCTATACACCTATGTAGATATTGCACCGAAAACCGGACATTTGCAGCTAGAATAGTCAGTTACCACATTAGCAATGTATAGTGTATTTCTTTAAGGTTAAGACTAGTTTAAAGTTATCTTCATTGAAAAGTACAGTGCTTTTCCTTCAAAAATAAGGGCATTTCAATGTGACCCCAAACGTTTAAACGGTAGTTTATATAAAGTATAATGCCAGATTAAGTAAGTATACTTACCTATCCACTGCACTGCCTTCCAGAATGTCTTGCTTTGACAGATCCAAATCCTCCTGTGAATCAGTCACATTGAAATTGCTCTGTTCTTTCTTCTTCTTCAAATCCAGTTTTCTTTTGTTCTGCTGTTTTTGCAGCATTTGGAACTGAAGACGCAAGTCATGAAAATGTTCATCATGATCCATGATCAAACGATGAGGTGTACTGCGAGGAAAAGAAGAACAGCTGAGGGAAACAATGCTGTGTTACCAATAGAACTCACCTGAGACTTCTTCTAAAACATGGCTCTCTGTGAGTAAAGTGTTACTAAAACTGCAGAGGTAATAAGGAACACTGGTTTTAAGGCTCATGCAAGTATCAACAATTAAAGAGTACCATGAATTTTTTTTTTTGCTAAACGTGTTTAAAAAGCTATGAAGACTAAGAGCCTTTAAAGGGTTTCTTTAAGACTCATTTTCAGTCTTGTTACTGACTATCTACAGCTTAACTTTAAGCGATCGATTAGGAACTACCTTATGATTACCTGACTGACTTATGATCAAATAACTGGCCACCTTCTTTAATTGTGCTGTTTAATTCAAAAGGGCCTAGCATTGCTACCATAGGCACTCAGATGGATCAGAAGCTTTGCTGCTTCATGCATCTTAAATGCATTGCATCTTAAATGCATTTTAATGTCTGCAATGTGTATTTAAAAATGTGTTCTGCTGCAATTCTTGGCCAGGTTCTCTTGAAAAACAGTTTTAATCTCACAGATCTGTCTGGATAAAGGTATAATATATGAAGGAAATTTCTAGCACTAATCTACCACTAATGAGACTTTAATTAGATGGCTAATATAGCTAAACGGTTAACATGAACTATATAGTCATCAAAAAGATGTTAAAACTGACCTTTGTCAGGTCTTTGCTGGATAAATACATAAATTGTAGAAAACTAGTCATCTGTTTTAGGATTTCTGCTTCTACTAGACTTCTCTATTCCTCTTCAATTTAATAAACACATGCTTCCCCATATACTTAAAAATGAAGATATATAAAAAGATTATGAAAAATCCTATATTTTAAAACCCAGAAACTATCACATATCAGGTAAATCCATCTTCTTGGAAGCAAGATATTTAGAATTCATCAGTGGTTCAAGAATTTAGCACAACATATTTCTTAAATGATATGTTGTTATTTACACTTATGTGCAGACAATCTTGTAAAAGATCGTTTAGAACAGTGAACATTGTGCTAGTAAAGGAAACGCCTTATGACTCACCTACAGGTTGACAATTCTATGCAAATACGGTATAAATTAGTTTGACATTTTGACCGAAATCTTATAAGTTACAAAAACTGTAAAACAGAGATGAACCTACCTTTAATTAATATAGGAGCTTAACCGAATTATATGATTTTAAATGCATGTTCTGTAAACGTTGAAAATGTAACACCTAGCTTCCTGAAGGAGACGCTATCGTCGCTATAACAACAGAAGTAAAGTGACTTTAAACGCGATCTCGCGGGAACAGGAAAATACGTGCTCTGAGTAAAATACCCCACTACAGCGGCCATCTTGCTCAGGGTTCTGATATTACATTTTGCGGGTAAATTAGCTAAAAACTAACAGAGAAAACCGGTGATGGTTAAAAAAATAAATAAAAATCTCAATATTTTAACAGCAGCTGATTAAATGTGGGCTTGAACAATTTAGTCCTTTGGTTGAGGCCTATATTTGCATATATGAAACTTTAGTGTTGGTGTTTAAACACTTTACCACTGCAAAGTGTAAACATACTATAATACTTTATGCTGCTGCAAGTCGCTGTCTCAATACAGAATTTTACATATCATAGAACACTTTTAACCCGTTTGAATGACAAATTAATCTTGATTGTATCATTTGATAACCTGGATTCATGTGGAAAGTATGTATTTGACTTAAAAACTCGATTTATGCTTGGATAGAATTTGTTTTTTTTTTGTAAACTGCTTCAGGCTGACATGTTTAGTAAAGATGCACTATTTGAATTTAATTGTTTTAAACACAGTTAATTATTTAAACTACACATGAAAACAATGAGCAAATGTATAATAATCAGTAAGGCAAATGGATAAATAATGAAAAAAATGGCAAGCCTCATTGTGCTCAAAATAGTGCGTTTATTTTAGTCATGGTTCTTACCTACTTAACTTTTTACAAACATTTCCGTTTTGTCTTTTATAAATGACATAATGGAATCCATACCAATTTTAATATATTTTTTTTTTTGTCTTTTTTTATTTTACAAGTAAAATAATTTACAGTGCAGAACAATTTGGCAATATTTTATAAATCATAACCAATATTAATTAAGGAATATGCTTTCTTTTATATGTGATGGTAAATATATGATTTTCATTGATGGACATTACCATCCACACGTCTATCTTTCATCCACAGAAACAGCAATGTCAGGCATAGACATGTTGTATATAGATGGATATGTTAAAATGTTTTTTTAACAAGATTCATTAGTTAAATACCAAAGACCTAAATGAATGCTAATGAGGGAAACTGTGCACAGTCATGCTGACTCGGCTCCCCCTAGGCTGCATTGTTATGAATACAGCAGAGACGTGACATCCGTGCTGGAGATGGAGAAACACGATACAGCCGAGCGGAACATGTTGATCCATTTTCTTCTGCCCTGTGAGTCATAGACACATAGTGGCAAAAGGTTTGGAGCATGGAGAGGTGCTATATTGTTAAAGCAATCTTTAAATTAAGAGACCCAAGATGTGTAGGCCTACGTTTACAGGATGTTAAGAGTGTTTATTTAAGTATGGACTCCAAATGATCAGCAGAAAGATGCCTGAATCATAAAATGCAGTAACAGTAACTACAACTGTGCAGCATGTTTTTTTTAATATAAATGGATGGGATCCTCAGTTCAATTAAAAAACAACAACATTTAAATAGTTGAAAACAGTATCTACAGCTTTCCATTTTTTTCAAATGTACATAAATATGTGATAAGGCAGACTATAAAACACAAGTAGATTTCACCAACAAGTTGCAGCATGTAACAGAATTCCACAATGACTATGAATTTCTGAATGAATGTATTCAACAGGGGCGGGACTAACCTTAAATGCTTCTTAGCAGTTCATCCATGACACGCCCACATTTTATTACCCTGTTTGGGCTGTTTTCCATGTCTTGATTCCTGGTAAAAACTGTGAGAGTAAACACACCTGGTATCACTTACTGTGTTGTTATGCTGACGAGGGATCCACTACACAAGGGAGCCTTTGTTATTATTTTAATTAGTAAAATTCAGAATAGCAGAAACTTCCCATCAATGAGATAGCTCTTTAGATTACTTATCACAGATTTCTATGGTACGTTTATTTTTATAGAAGAAAAAAAAAAGATCTGGAGACTTCAGTTTTGGCATTAACTAATCAAATGAATATATAATTGTAAAAGATACACGCTAGAATTTAAGTCTCTCCGCTTTAAGACGATTTGTTTTGCTTGCTGTTTTTAACAACAATTAGTCCTTTTTCACAATCAAGACAAAACTCTTAGGCTACATTTTTGTTGACACAACACACAAGGCAAACAGTGAGTTACCCAAGTTTCCTCCATTTATATTTTATTGTTTGCAGTCTCTTTCTGTGACAAATTTCATTAAATTCCTTATCCTGAGGTTTGTTTCTGCAATGCAGATTAAAGACAACATATAAAGCACTTTGTGGAAATGCTGCAGTTTGAATGCATATCACTGATGCACACCAATATACTAAAGAGTAACTCATACCTGAGTTTGTTAAGTGTTGTTTTAAGGAGGATGAACTATCTTATTATAAAATGCCATCCTTTAGAAGAGCCAAATGAGTTTCATCCTATTCGGTCTGAATTTAAGAATGGTCCCCTTATTAAATCTGACTTTAGAGATACCGCCTATATATTCAACAAAGACTTAAGAAAGTTTCAAGATTTGCAGAGTCATGCTGACAAACGTACCCAAGCGGTATTTTTACATTGGAATTCCATCCATGCTCAAAGTGATGCAGCCAGCTGTTGCACAACACTTACTGAATGTCAGGTAGACGCTAAACAGTTCATGTTGCCAAATAAAAATCTTTACAGCAATTTCTAAAAACACCTTTATAACAGGCACAGTGCAAAGTCAGCAGTTTTTATATGTTGTGTTTATTTCAAAGAATACCAAACATTTTTAAGTTAGAGGGAGCAGGGGTTCACTATTTGAAAAAAGGTGACAGGTTTGAAACAGAAGTAGCTTTCTGTAATCTTTCTGTAATCTGCCTAAAGTCAGTCAAACAATTTGCAGAGTATATCAGAGAATGCATTTTTAAACTAAGAAAAACATCAATTGAAAGCACACAATAGAGGTGTATACACAGCAGCAATTTATAATTATTTAAAGAAATTAGGGTGACTTTTACAAAAAGCCTGCTATGTACTCAAACAGTAATAGACTGTAAATGCTTTGAATAAGAGTTATCACTAAATAGATTGCACTTTTTTCATAACAAGCAGAAGCAAAACAAAATATGAAAAAAGGAGACCTTGTTACAGTACAGTACAGTACATATGAATGAATAAAAACCCCAAAATATTCTACCAGAAACTTGATTTAAAACAATAAACAAATATATATTTATATATATTATATGTTACTGGCAGAAATCTGTTAAAAATGTTCTTAGGCTGCTTTGGGGATTAAAACAAGGACAATGAAAAAAAGAGCAGGCTAAAACACAAATTATTTTAATTTGGCCTTGACATACATTGAGTCATGTGTTTATCTGCTACAAATATTGTTTTATGCAATTTACATAAAGCCGATATATCAGTGTGGGCATCTCCTACATAAACATCCCTTATGCTACACTTGAAAGACTGCCAAATAAAGCACCAAATCTTACACCCATAAGCTGGTGGCCACTAATGTTCAATTTTAAAAAGTGATGTGCCATAGGGTTGTTTTTTAGTCACTGATTAGCTTCTAAATGCACATCTAGAAATGATGGTCCTAATTCCACAGACGTTTGACAGTAAGATTCAGTTTTTAATTGTGTTTCTCAGAATTCTGCTCTTCTTTGGGATGCCTGATGTACTGGTTGTACATTGAATACAAGACACCTGCAAAAGAAGAAAGAAAACAAACTGGTGAGTTGAATTGGGGCTTGTACAACTGTTCACAAACAGATTAAAAACGTCAACTGCGGCTCAGATTTCTAACAGAAATCAAAATAATACTGGATTTTTAGAGAAAAAAAGAACAATATTTAAACCCACATACTGCTAAGTAGGTCCCTACATAACTAAGAACAGCATTGATTCTCTACAATAATTCTAACCTAAATAGGTTAGATTTGCAATGCATACTATCTAAATGTAGTATTTAGGAATATATTAACAATTTATTACAATTTTGTTTGTTAATGTTTTTGGCTAAATCAGCTGACATTTACTGTCCTTTAAATCCAAACCTGATGTAAATCTTAAGCTGGGCATACACTGTGCGATACTTTCACTTGTTGCACGCAGCTACAGCTCAAACTGTACGACGAAGCCGCAGGGTTTAAAAGTTCACAGCTCAAAAATGCATGTTCTCACACTGTGCGGCCTGTCGCTTTGATGCAATCTTACGACGACCGACTGAATTCCAAACATGTTTAATTTTCTCCCGACCTTACAATTCCTAAACGGGAGGTGGTTGTGAGAGGCTAATTGCTCTTCGTTACCCCCTGTATAATACGAGATGCAGGATGCACAACGAGGCTGATACTCAGCCCAATCGGAAAATTCTGGCACGACTGGAAAATCTGCAAAATAAATCGTACAGTGTAAGCCCGGCTTTAGTGACTATGCTTATAAAGGAGCAGAGAGGGTGGGGGGAACTTGTGAAAGTGGACAGTAAAAAGTAATTAGGAAACTATAGACTACTCCCAATCTATATGACCATGAGCAATTGTAGTAATAATATAACAGGGCTATCTTTTTTCCCTAAGATCCTCTCAGACCCATTTTAGATTTAGGCTTGATTATTTTCTAATTCTGTCATTTTGGTTAAAAAATTATCTTTTACGATGACACCCTCTACTTCCAGCAAGTGCAGAAAATTGACAACAATTATCTGCTTACCACATCCTTTAATGTTCTTTAAGGAGAATCATTCTGCATGAACATGTGTGTAATTACAAATGGAAAGAGGTTGATATGTACAAATGTTTTAAAATATTCCTGCTTTCCCACCTACATTATTTTTCACCATATGGTGCCTCTAGTGGAATGTTCTTTCGTTCACATGCCCTACAGTACCTACAGCAGTGACTGAAGCTTAATTCAGCACCATGAATCAACCTCCAATAGTACCCTAACTCCTGCTGCAGCACACTGCAAGTCAGCTGGTTGAAAGAATGTTTATATTCATTTCCAGGTTGTAGAGGAAAGACAAATTTAGGTAAGTGGACATTTTTCAAACTAACTTCATCTTTTAATACCTATGTTATACACAGCAAGGTTATTGGCTTAAGACTGGTTTATATTCAGAGACCAGGTAATCTGCATAGGTGTCACTGTGAACACCAATATGCCCCCGCCCCTTCTGCACACAATCTGCTGCACCTCTCCCAAATTGTAGGTGACCACAGACAGGAGGCCTCTGATTGGTCAAATCTACATCCGCTCAACGCTATGCATATTTCCTGTTTTGTCCATTTTCCATGCTTTCTAGTGCCTTGCAAGAAAAACAGGTTTGTAAATGTGAAAATATTTTTCTGGTAATACATAACCATAATATGACTATATTATAGATANAAAGAAGAGAGGCACTTCATCCACGTTGCTTGAAGTCCAGTGTAAAGTTTCCACAGTCAGTGATGGTTTGGGGTGCCATGTCATCTGCTGGACCCTTTTTCCAGCTGGATCCCCACTCTTTTTCGGCCTCATGTCCCTCTGTGGTCGCGCAAAATTGCCTCTTGTGTTTTTCCACTTCCTCAGCGCCTATATAGCGCTCAGCGCCTTCCTCAGTGTATATAAACCCTTAGCTAGTTCATGATTTTCCCTCTTGTGTTGTAGCGTGGAATAACATAGGGCAGACCACGCTTCAATACATGGGCATAAATCAAAAATATCTGCGACAAGCTCACTGCTGCAGGAGTATAACCAGCCCTTTAATGTTCTTTGCGGGAGATATTGTGCAAGTCAATAACTCAATACAAACTTCTGGGTTTCCATAAAGAAAAATTTTTAACCAGTTGGCCTGTATGTTTTGACTGTATTAACTCTGTAAAGTGCCTTAAATTATATGTATTGTGAATTAGTACAATAAATTGATAAGAGTTTGATTTGAAGAACTCCTCTCTTCAAGTCCCTGGCTGGTTATCATTTGGTGAGATATGGCAACCATGCTTTCTAGTGCCTTGCAAGAAAAACAGGTTTGTAAATGTGAAAATATTTTACTGGTAATAGATAATATATATGATATGACTATAGATATGTTATTTTCTGCAAGAGCTAAAAACTAAAACACCAAAAGTGTGGAGATATGTTGAAAGCTACAGAGTCACTGCTTTGAAAACATCGAAAATATTGCCTCATTTCTCCCTTTTCTGTTGAGATTTCACAGAACAGCTACAGAGCCATGTGTGTTTCTTAGCCTCTAAAAAACAGCATGTAACTGTAGGGGTGGAGCCAAGTTTCAGTTCACAAGCAGTCACATAAATTTTTTTTGCCAACATTTAAATCTGGGAAAACTAGTAAACAATACACATCAACTCACTGTTATGAATATTATATATATATATATATATATATATATATATATATATAAATAAAGGCCAATTTTTACTTCTGAAGCATAGCCCCTGCACCCGTCGAATCTGTCTCTGTGCGCGACCACGCCCTGCAATCATTGTTGAGCACCTCAAAAAAAATCCTGATTATGCATTGGGCGGACGCAAACCCGCGCAGAACTCATGCGGAAGTGCGCAGACAAAAAGCAGCTGTGATTGGTCCTTGGCATGTCTTTCTGGCTGTCTGTGTTGTCATCTTTCTCAATTCGGCGTTGGGGCACGCCATTTTTAAACACCCAGGAACAACTACCATGGACAACTACAACAAAAGGTTAATGGGTTTTTGCCAACTCTACTAACAGAACCTGTTCCTCTTCGATGTCTAGCAACTCTAGATCCATCTCCGTGACCCTGATATCTTGCAGACACGCCGTTGTTGTTTTGGAAGATAAACCCTCCTGCCAATGTCACCGAAGTTCTCATGACCATTCGCCAAAGTTCTCACGAGTTCTCCAATAGGCTCCCCCTTTCGCTTTGGCGGTAAACTGCTGTGCATCCCTAGAAAGTCCAGACCGACGGTGCAGAAGCATACCAGCAAAACTGGTTCACAACCAGACCCAAGCGACATTTGATGTGTGCGGTTGCAGAAATATAATCTGCCCTTACAGTTTGAGGGATCGCAGCCTAATTTAATCAAATCTGTTAACACTGTCAAATATGCAAAGGAGGCAAATAGAACAAAGAGCCTTCATCCCGAGTATGTTTTTATATTTAATGTATTGTAAATGCACCAAAAGATATATCTAATATAAAAGCAGCCAACTAAAAACATGATACACACCTACTGTTATGGCTCCTACCACAAAGCCTTGTGCAGCTACACGCATGTGGATGAGGTGTACTGACATTTTTGTGTCCCCTCGATTTTTCATTTTATACAGCTGGTGTCCAACAATGGCAACAAATCCAGCCATTCCTGCAAAAAATACAATACAGATTAGCTACTGTACAGGCAGGGTACAAAGCAGGGTACAAAATATACTCACCCAATGGGACAAAGGGATTTTCCTTTACTTTGCGCATTAATTTTGAGTCATTCCCTTCTTCGTACGAGGACATCTTGGCTGTAAAGGAAACAGAACAGAAAAAAAAATAAAGTTAGTTTCAGTTTGTTTGACGGTTTAGATGATCCAGGAAAAACAGATTTATTTAATTTTATCACCGGATATACTTTGAACCCAAAAACAATCCATAAACCAATTAAGTTACCATAAACACATCTAAAAGTTGCAGCCCAGGTAGCTTTTTTATTTATTTGGTCTCATCATGGCCTGTTAGAAGGTGACATGAAGGACAGAATGATGCATTCTTTTAGAAGCAGGCAACAAGTCACGCGGAAATGCAGGTTACCAGTGTAGACAGCGTTTTTATATATTTCTTTCTTTTTGTCAAAACGTTGTTTTGATATTATAAAACAGACTGAATTCAAATTCCAAGAACAGGAAACGCAAAAAAATATTACAAATTTATCGGTGTTTTACAAGATAAGATGATAGTTTTAATGTACATAAAGCCCACGGGAAACATCTTACCTGCGTTATATTCTGAAGGAGCTTTATAAAGAAAATGTCAGATGAGCTTCGTGAAAGATGTCGACCACAGTTTGCAAGGAAGTAATAACCGGCGAGGTCCTGATATAACTACCCCTGACGCAGAGCTGACGTAAGTAAAGCTCCCGAGTGGTGAGTTTAATGTTGAGAGTAAAAATTGGAAATATAAAAACCGCAGTTAGAGTTGAAAGTCCTTTTTGATAGAAAACATAAACAAACCAATTTTATGCTAAACGTTTGAAATATTAAAAGTATGTACTCATACTGGTACCTTTATACAGAAACTATTTATACTAAAACTTTGACTTTATGCGAAAAGTTGAAGTTCTGACGATTTAATTGTATCGTGCTTTCATTAATTGATGTGACTTCTAAAATAAAAGTACATTTATATTTTTCACTCAAGTTCTTATGGATGCAACAAAAAAATATTTTATTAATGACAGTGGATGATTGATTATGGGAAAAACAAATAAAAATGGTCCGCGACTGGTTTTAAATGCAACACCAGCGTGCGTGCAGGACTGGCTCAGTCCTCAGACAGAACGTCAGTACAGAGATAGGTCCTAACCCTATATGCGGGGCGTGTCTATTTCTTTCTGAACAATTTGTTAAATGGCGAAGGCAAATTGTACAGTTCGTTCTCATGACTTGCTAATAAAATGTCATTTTCTTCATACAGGTCTTTCCATGTTGTATGCGTTGTTCAAGTCACTCAGTGATTTATATTTTAAAACAAATTCGGATCCTGTTCTGGCAAAAAGATAGGAAAAAATAAAACTTTACAAAAATAAAAAGTTAAACTCATACAATCTATTGTGTAATTTGGACTAAACAATATATTTTTTGTAGCCCAAGTCTCAGTAAGAGACCAAAGTCCTGCCAACATCCTAAATTTTAAATATGATGCAACAAAAAGCTGAGAAAATACATTACTGACCAGCCATGATTAGAAACCCCAAGCTGGCATGAGGCTCAGTCCCCCATTGGAAATCATAACTGGCTTTGATCTTCATTGTATAATATAATCCATACTGACATGATAACAGCACGAAACAGTTGAATTTTTTACCAATGCACTTCTGATGATATGATGCAAATCCCATGCTCCACCACAATCCTAAGCTGTTCTATGAATTCAGATCTTGCTAATGTAGTGTTAATCAGTGGTGTAGGCTACTTTGTCATATTTAAGAAAACAGTCCTAGACAGCTTTGCTTTTTATACTGACCAGTAGATGAGAACAATATGGTCATACAGAGATCAACATCGTCAGCTAAAAACACTTAAGTAAGCTGTGACATAGTACTAACTTGATATTAAGGGGCCCAAGAAGTCTCAGCTAATCTATCTTTAGCCTAAGTTTGTGGTTCTCTTTGCCACTATTTACATATTCAGACATTGGACTCTACATATTTTGGTTTAAGCGATCATTATTTTTACTCCTGATGCCTTTTCATCCTCTAAAATTAGTTTACCCATTCTCCTCTGACCTTGGCTTCCCTAACAGTATTCTATGTTATATTGGTCAGGAACTTTGCTTATCTGGCCATTAATGTAGAGTGGCAAGGTAAAAGCCTGTTACACAAGAAGAGCAGAATCCTTAACAATGATTACAGTTGAATCAGGCCTAAACATAAATGACTCAGCACCAGCAGATGGCCTCTCACACTGAGCCTGGTTCTGCTGTAGGTGTCCTCTCCAATGTCTGTTGCTACTATCATGATTTTATCAAGTGCTCTGACCCACATGCAGAAAGCCAACACAGAGAGACCAGGGGAAAGTTTAAAAGGTTTATTTAGAATAATGAGAAGAGTCCAGTGCTGCTCTGAACACTGTCGAACTGGAACTGGAAAGTGAGGGAAAACACTGCGGTTAGTTCAGGCTCAGTGGGAAATAAGATTCTTTTACTTGAAGAGGAGAAATAGGTTACAGACTCACGTTTCCAGAAAAAGGTGTCCTTTATTGGATCCAGTCTGTGTGGGAAGTTCCAGTGATTGTCTTGTTGATGGAGGGCAGACAGGATTTACCCAGATTGCGGTTGTTCCTTGGTGAACGGAGAAGCTGACTGCCAGTTAGATTTCCTGTGGTACTTGAACGGCTTATTGTGGAGATGAATTCTCTGCTCAGAGAGAAGCCCCAAACGATCCTTGGGGGGAAAAGGTTGATCCAAACCACAAACTTGAATTCTCAGCTCAGTTTGGTTCTCAGAAGATCCTTCCAGGGGAGTGAAGGTCCCAAACATCCAGTTTACAGGATGACTTCCTGCCGAGAGGCAAATACAAAAACAGGAAGATTTAAACTCAGGTAAACAAAGCTCAGTTTGACTTAGCCAAAACTCTGCTTGGCTAAAGTACCCTAAACTGACAAAACAAAAACTCAGGTTAGACTCTGCTAAACTAAGCATGGCTAGAGTACCCCAAACTGGCAAACACTCTGGCCTTGAGGTAGTGGCAGTCAGCAGCTTAAGAACACTCCACAGGTAATGAGGCAACGAGCTACAGGTGTGCAAGGAGGCCCAATGAGGATGGGGCACCACCTGGTGGAGGAAAAAAGGAAAACACAAAAACAGACTACACAAACTGGATTCCTGACAGCTACAGGCAAGTTTGGTGTGAGGGATTGTTTTTGAATCAACGAGTCGATGCAATCAGCTGGTTTTCCATTGATAGAAAACTTTGAACCAATCTGACTATATGATTTGGCTGAATTGTCTCTGTAAAATACCTTCAGATGACATGTGTTGTGAAGTGGCACTATATAAATGAACTGAATTGAAATAATGATAAAATGGAGCTAAAACATGTCAATCCTGGAAAACAATCTGAGGCTGCTTTTCACTGGAGACTGAGATAGGCATTACCTTGTATGCAGGGCAAGGAGTCTCACCATAGAATCGCCATTACAATGCAATAGAATTAGGCTGTTCTACTGCAAGCTGACAGAACTTACAACATTTTGTTGTTTCCATGACCTGAGAATGTATGTAGCAAGGGAAAGATTAAAAAGGCATGGTGGAGTGTTCCAATGATACTGCCCCTAGTGGCCATAAACGCAGAGCTGCAGCACTCACCTGCTTCTCGTAGGATGTGATCATACTTGACAAGATTTTTTTGGAAGCATTTTACATCGACACTCTTCACGTCACATACGCAGAAACAGCACAGGAACTTTCAACCCAAAGTAAATTCAGGAATTCCGTAAAAATTCAAAAAATATCCACTGGACTTGGTTTTCAAACCTTGAAAACCAAGTCCAGTGGATATTTTTTGAATTTCTACGGAATGACTTTGACCTGGATGACTGAGAACCTTCATCAGCATAAATTCAGGAAATATAGATATAGATGCATCGGCACTGAAATACTGAGGAGTCATTCTGATTATTAAACAATGTTTTAGTCGTGAAACAGTCACATAAAAAGCAATTGTAAATATATTTTTTTCTGTAAAAACTTAAAAAAAAGGTCTCTTTAAAATCAGCAATAGCACAATGTGCTAAAATTACCAAGACAAAATAAGGCCTGAACGCATCCACCTGTCTTCCCCGCTCAATCCGGCAGGTTCTCCAACAGTATTTGGGCAAAATGGGCACACACACACTCACACCTAGAGACAAATTAGAGACACAAATTAACCTTAACAGTCATGGTTTTGCACTGTAGAAAGAAGCTGGAGTACCAGCAAAGAACTCACGCATGCATGGGTAGAACATGCAGAAAGATTCTGGGCTGGGAGTCGGAGCTTCTTGCTGCAAGGCAACAGTGCTACAAACTGTGCCACCATGTAGTCAAGACCTGAACTCAGATTGGAATATTTGGTAAGATTCGAAAATTAAAGTTGACAGACATCATGACTGATCTGGAAGATTTTTGCAAAGTTAAATGTTTGAGTTGAAAGATCTGCCTATGAGAAAAAAATAGGGAGTCTTGAGATGATCCACCCCCAAAAAACAACACTTTCATGCTTCAACTTGATGAAGGATTTACTTGTATTATTTTTAGCATTTATTGTTATATAACAGAATACAATAATTGCATTTCGTATTAATAACATTTTTTTTTTTTTTTTTTTACATTTTGCAGTGCTTTGCAATTTTCTTTTTCCTTAAAGGTTTATAATCATTTTATGAGAGGTTCTGCATAGTGTTCGGCCTTGTTGAGAACGGACATGAAAAGAACAGCTCCAAAGCCCTAATGAGCATGTGGCATTTCCTTTATGTAATTACTGGCTCAGATCTTACTGATCCAGAACCAGAACCAGATGTACACTTCAGAATGCAGATTAAGGATAGGGGTGAAAGGGAAGTAACTGAATCCTTCTAAACTTTACAAAAAAAATAAAATAATAACAGAACAGAATCTTTTTGTTCTACATTTTCTATTTAAACTATGAGTAAGCCAGGCGCAAATGATCTTAAGATTCATATTTTCTTAGCAACTTATATTAGAAATGTTTAATATTAAAACACTACCTCATCCTTTTAGGTCTTCACGTGAATTGGTCGAAGGAGAAAAATACCTCAGTGCCAAACTTTATTTTAAAGAAAACAAAAAACAGTTAAATGTTGAGATGACAATGTTGTTAAGAGATGGTATAACCCCACTTAGTGGTCAATAACTGAATGTGCAATAAAGTAAAGGTAGGTTCAGGAGTAATGTAAATATAATAGAGAACAGTGAACTTCTGAATGCACTTTTTTATCATTACAGGCTCAAAATTCAGAGTGTATACACATATATTTGTCTTGCAAATGGTAATGTAGATTTATCTACTCCTTTTTATCCCTGACCTGTCTTGTGTTTCTTGGTCATGATAATGTTTGCTCCCTAATGTTTTTTAAGCCTCTGAGATTTTAGGAGAAAAACTGGATTTATACAGAGAAACATTTCGAAAAGGAACACTCAGTTTATTACACAGGCAATCTGAATACAATTCTTTACCGTCCTGGTTATGGCAGAATCGTGTGGAGCTATTGTGAAAGAACATCTGCAAGAGTTATTCAAATATTAAAACATATTAATCTTTTAAAATGGCCCAGCCAAAGTCCAGACTTATATCACATAGAGGAAATGTCAGCATTAAGGCTCACTGCCATATTTGAATTTAAATTTTCATTAAATTACATTTTCATAAAATAGAGAATTGAAGTAATCAAATTCAATAATGTATGTGTTTCAATGTCAGAGTCAAAATTCTAACATTTCTTGATATTTCAGGATGCATTGTTATTATTTACAGTAACAATGAACTAATGCGAAAAAATAAAAATAAAAAATGATAAAAGCTGATTCTATAAAAGAATAGAATAGAATGTCTCTAGAAAATCCCTATATAGTCCCACAGTGGAGAAATTGTGGCGTTACAGCAGCAAAAGGTTATAGCAGAATTAATCACACATGTGACAGAGTTAAGAAAATAACCAACCCTGTACAGTGTTTTTACAACATAAATGGTCTGTATCTGGAGAGTTAATAATCAATAAAGAGCTGTGGACATTTTTATGGTAATGGATATGTGAAAAGTAGCAGCAACACCAGCGATGTGAGAAAAAAAAAGAAAAAGAAATGACAGCTGCATGTTATTTAACTGACTACGACATAAACTGCAAAAATCTGCATCAGTGAAACAACTTATTGAGGTTGTTGGGAACAGTGATGGATATAAAGCCTTCCAGCCGCTGGGAGGAAGGATCTGCGATAACGCTCCCTGGTGCATTTAGGGTGCAGCAGTCTGTCACTGAGGGAGCTCTCCAGTTCAGCAACAGCTTCATGCATTCAGATTCCATGAATTTCTTTCAGTTTTTTGTTTCAATTTAGTGTTTTGATTATATCAGGCTGCTTCCTATTTTTATAAAAACACTAAAAAAAACAACTTTCTCTTCAAAGTCTTTAAATGGAAATAAATTGTATTTAGTTTTTTCCAAATGTACTTGGAAAAAAAAAAAACAATAATAGGGAAACTGAAAATTTGAACACTTGTCTCTAAACAATAAGGAAATAAAATCAAGATCTATCAAGTTACTGACACTGCCCAAGACAAGGAACTAATAATATGACTTTCATGACTGCAAACACTAGATGTCACAAAAAGCCAGTAACAGGAAAAATCTAATTAATACTTTAATTTCTATTAAAATCCAGCAGATGGCGCTTTATGGCTTCTGAAAAAAGAAAGCAGCCAGGACTATTTTTTAGTGCTAAATTCCTATACCTATAATGTAAAAAAATGCCTATATAGAACATATTCTGCATTTACACCAGACCTTCGGGTAGGTATTTTAGGCCTAACATTATTTTCTGGATGAAAAAAAACTCTTGGTTGAAGAGTGTAACCTCTCTACCATATTTCATAATCTTCTGCCTTCCAATTTTGGACTGCCCTGTCACCAGACAAACAAAAGACAGAATCACACATGCCTCTGCTGCAGTCTAAAGTGCACATTGCTCTCATATTAAACAATAAAGCTTGCAGATTGTTGTAATTTAGTTCATGGCCATCATGATAGCAGAAGAAACATTCCCCTCTGAACCCGTTGTCAAACAACACTGGCATTACTGTCTGCATGATCAATTGTGCAAAAATATTTAATGATTATAGGGTGAGGAGCAGGATGAAGGTCACTGGAGTGTTTCATCAGCTGTTCAAGGTCTGGCTTTATTAAAGTTTTCTTTTTTCTACTTAGCTAACCTTGTATACTTTATTTATAAGGATTAGGGTACTTGATTAGTTGGTTTTAACCAACATATTGAACCTATGCAGAACTAACAAAATAAAATTTAATTAAAAATAAGAATTATTTGTTCATTTGACCCTAGGACCTGTATAATTATCAGTTTGATGTTTTGATTAAAATTTGCTGTAATACAGAATGGATTGATTGTTTCAGGTCTGACTAAATTAAGCTTATTTTCAACAAACATCTAAGAATCAAAGTTGCTAAGGTAAAGCTTTAGCTCCCTGTCAAAGTCCTTAGAAAAGCTTTTCTAATTCCACCACTTCTTTTAAAGTTCTGCTTACTTGAAAATGTTTTAGTGTAATTTAAATACATGCAGTGGCAAACCATCTTTATCAAAGCTCAAACACATCTTTATCACAGCACTTCACATTTGAAAATGTTTTTTTTTTTTGCTTTTTTGTAACTAGCAAATATTCATCTGATTCTATCATCCATGGTAAGACATGGAGGTAAATTGCTGCAAAAGCCTAAATCCAAAGCATCAAAGTCTATATATATATATATATATATATATATTCAGCCCAGCAGATTTTTGATGTTGCATTAGATTCAATCTATTTTATTGCACCTTTTTTTCTTTGCATTGTTTGCACATGTCACTGCCTGAGATAACATGCAAACTAGAGCCCCAGGGTTGCTAGCTCATAGTTGCTAACTGCCACAATGATATGAAAGATCATATGATTACTAAAATTACAAGTCATTCAATCACTTGGAAAAGGGGAAATGATGATATCATGGCATTGTTCAGCTTCCTTTAGGCTAATTTGACCAAACAAGAGTGACATCTAAGGATGTTTTAAGAAATAAAAAGCACCCCTTACTTTTGTGACCTTACTGAAAGAAAGGATTATTGTGCAATATATCAGCCAGAATTCTGGTTATCATTGGGGACAATTTCCAGATGCCCAAACCACTCATTTACACACTAATGCCACTTAGACAGTATAGAAGTCATTAAGCAGATAAAAAGCCAGATTATACTTTGCAAATGCATCCAGTTACAAAGATGTTCATTATTAGGAGACACGTCTTATCATAATAATGATAATAACATTATATAGTTATCATTATCATCATCAAACAAAGCGCTGAAAACATTAAAAGATAACAAATAAAACAGTACAGAGTAAAACAGTTATAAGAACAGATGAATAGGAAAGACCAGAGTAAAAACAATAAAACTTTGCACATACATTTCAGAAACAAGTGAGTCTCTAAATCAGCTTTTAAAAGTTCCACAGAACATGCCTGCCTATTATCATAGTATAATTAAAGTATAATGAAATTAATGTGTTGCAATAAAAAAAAATATCCTGTGGTTAATTGTGCCAGTTAACACTTCTCTGCTTTCAGAAATACATCAGAAACTGCAAACAAATTCCTTAGCTCTTGTTCAGCTTAAGTGTTTGATCTTCTCTTACTGGAAATCTGTTACCCATTATGCATGGGAGGAGCAACAGCCTGTTTGTAAAGCTGAGCACAGACCTTACCCCACAATCACTCTGTCTGCCAGCAGAATCAGACATGGGACTTCTGCTGATCCTCCTCAGCTGTTTTGTTGCTCTGCTTGGAGGCCTGTACGTTCTCGGAGTTTTCCGAAAGCGGCGGCCGGGAGAGCCCCCTCTTGACAAGGGACTAATTCCATGGCTTGGCCATGTCCTGGAATTTCGCAGAGACACTTTAAAGTTCCTGGAGAGGATGCAGAAGAAGCATGGTGATGTTTTCACAGTACAGCTGGGAGGATATTACTTCACATTTCTGCAGGACCCACTTTCCTTTGGGGCTTTCGTTAAGGAGGCTCGAGAGAAGCTGGACTTTAAAAGCTTTGCCGAGCAGCTTGTTGAGAGGGTTTTTGGTTATAAAGCAGTCGAGAATGATCATAATATCCTGATGATTGCCAGCAACAAGCATTTGAAAGGAGAAGGGTTGGAGTTAATGACACAATCCATGATGAGTAATTTGCAAAACCTGATGTTGCACAGTGTGGGCTCAGCTACAGATCAGAGTCCCTGGAAGGAAGATGGACTATTCATGTACAGCTACAACATTGTTTTCAGAGCTGGTTATTTGGCCTTATATGGAAATGTGCCACACAAGTCTGAAGGAGGTGAGGAGAAAGCCAAAGAAAAGGACAGAACTCATTCCGAAGCTTTGTTTTACGAATTTCGTAAATATGACCAACTCTTCCCCAACCTGGCATATGGAGTTCTTCCACCAAAGCAGAAGTGGGAAGCTGACAGGCTGCAGTCCTTCTTCTGGGATGCTGTGTCTGTGCAGAACATGAAAGCCAGGGACAACATTAGCCGCTGGGTGTGGGACATGCAGCAGGCCAAAGAAGAGGTGGGGATGAATGAGTCGATGATCAACAGGTACATGTTTGTGCTTCTCTGGGCCTCTCAGGGAAACACAGGACCCGCTTCGTTCTGGCTTCTCCTCTTCCTCCTGAAACACCCAGAGGCCATGAAAGCAGTGAGAGAAGAGGTTGATAAAGTTTTGAAAGAGTCAGGGCAGGAAGTCAGACGTGGCGGCCCCTTAGTAGACCTTACCCGTGAAATGCTGCTGAAAACTCCCATCCTGGACAGCGCTGTGGAAGAGACCCTGAGGCTCACAGCAGCGCCCCTTCTCACCAGGGCTGTGCTCGAGGATATGACTCTCAAGCTGGCTGATGGGCGTCAATACCTTGTCCGCAAGGGTGACAGGATGTCCATCTTTCCTTACTCAGCAGTCCACATTGACCCAGAGATCCATCCTGACCCACACACATTTAAATATGACCGTTTTCTGAACCCAGATGGCAGCAAAAAAACAGATTTTTTCAAAGGTGGTAAGAAAGTGAAGTACTACAACATGCCGTGGGGTGCAGGGGTCTCCATGTGTCCTGGGCGATTTTTTGCCACCAATGAGCTGAAACAGTTTGTGTTCCTCATGTTGGTCTACTTTGAGTTTGAGCTGAAGAATGCAGATGAGGAGATTCCTCAAATTGACTTCAGACGTTGGGGATTTGGATCGATGCAACCCATCAGAGATGTTCCGTTTAGATACAGATTAAGATTTTAAAGAGATTTCACTTCAAATGCAGCAGTTGACTATTGCGTAATTAAATAGCCTTACACTAAAAGCATGGTCACCTTGTAAAAGCTGACATAGAATGTACTGAAAATGTATTATGCTTTGCTGTAACACCAAACCTGTGAACATACTCAAATCATTTAAATAAAATATACTGTATTAATCCAAAGGAAAGTTAAAACAACAAAAACTCTGATCTTTGCTCATTTTTTTTCTTTATGTTTAAACCTTTTTTCAACATCGTTCCATTTCAAAACGGAAAATTGCTGAATTAAGTAGAATTTGTACATTTATTTGCAATTCAGCATTTAATTATGTTGTGATAACGGTGAAAAAATACTGTAATTTTGTTTGTTTTTTCTGTGTTTTATTCTCCAGAATACTGAACTTCGCTGTCAATTATAAAACGCCACATTGTGAAAATGTAAAAATGACAAAACTTAAACAAAAACAACAAACATTATATTGAAGAATGAAAGCCTTTTATTTAAGGATGCTTTTTCTTTTGGAAATTAAAGAGATGTCTTTCATACTACTTACGTAACTGACTATGTGATGACGTTAGATCTGGTTAAAGATTAGATTGACAAATAAAGCTTTTAGTGAACAAATGTTCTACTGTGTCACTGTTTTATGTATGATCAAAAGGCTTGAAAAATCTACTTTCAGTCCAATTTTCATAATGTCTCCTGTTTCAGGAATAAGGAAACAACACTTAGAAAATATATAAATGCTGACCTATTTGAGTTCCTATATGATGTCCACTTTACTTTTTATGCTGTGCTATTCTTTTACTTGTTCTCTAAGTCAATGTTTCAATGGTTTGCTTATTAACATCCCTCTCTCTGGGCCCTATTACTGCTGTGGTTCATAAATCTCCTTGGTTAGGTTTCTATTCACCAATATTATGAAGATTAGAACAATACTTTAGTGACATCAATATAGCCTTTCCTGTCATTTAACACTCAAAAACAATGAGTCAATCAACACAATGCAGTCAGCTGGGTATTCTTAGTCAGATAAATTTTAACTAACCTGTTTTGATCGAAGTGTCTATGTAAAGTGCCTTAAGAGAAGTATGTTGTGATGTGCCTCTATATAAAATAAATGCACTGAACAAAGCATTTCTACACTGTTTATGAATAGAAAAAATGCAAAAAGAAAACTCTGGTAAAAAAAATCATAGTTTTGCATAGTTTTAACCCTTCCTCCAACACAAAACAAAGAAGGAGGAGTTATAAGCTCACACCTGGAACCCCCATAGAACCCCCTAACAAAACGCTATAAGCATTGCTCTTTTTCACCCTACTGCAGGGATATGCCATTTTTACAATTAATACCTGAAGTAAGTCAATTACGCCAAGTTTATGTATTTATTTTTTTAAATAAATTTCAACATTAATGGTATAGTGGAGGATTTTCGTGAATTTCTGAAAAGACCCACCCTCTCTACATTAGAAAAACAATGCACATGCACAACCCTGTACCCACTCCCCAGAGGGAATGCCTATTAAACACATGCAAGAGCATGCACAAGCCCATTTCTCCTTTTGCATGATTTGTTTAAAAGGTGCTCTTTGCTCATACAGCTTAATTTCCAAAAGAAAATTTTGCAATTTTCACCCGTAAGTGAAAATGGGGACGAGCAAGTAGGACAGCCTTATGTAAACATATAACCAGAATGATTGACAATTAGGAGGACCACTTATTTTGAAGATCCACCAAAAAAAGAACATCCTCCTCTATAACTTTAAAGCAAATTACAGTTTTCATTTATACTTCAATTACAACCTTATCTAAATAACCCTTCATTGCTGTTTGTGAAGATGGTGTCTACACTGTTATTTGTTCATTTGATTCTCTATATTTCTATATATGAAGTACACAAAAAGAAAAATGACACACAGGAGGTTTTGGACAGAAAGGTGAGGCAACTAAGCCTAAGTTCAGTAGCTTTAATAATTAAATATAGTACAGTTCCTTCCTACCCTAAATCTAACCTTGGTGGAAGAGAAATATAAACCCAGGGTCAAGGTTGATTATAAAAATGGAAGTGCCATTATTGCTATTGTACTGGATACCCTTACAGTACAATAACCATAATCCTGACCCACTTTTACAGCAGGAAGGGAACAGAGGTGAATATCATGGCTGAGCTAAACTTCTTTGTAAAAATATAGATCCAAAAAACAAATAGGACTCACTGAGCATTGATAGGGTATCACCAGAATTAAGACAAGCTGCTTAATCTGCCTTCCTCAGCTTTTGTGACAAACAGTCTAATTATAAACTTGCCAAGAAGAAACCAAATCTGTTTTCCTCAGCAGAACAACGGACCTTACAACCAGCACATAAAATGCACATCTTAGATTTCACATTCCTCAACTTGTTTTTGGAAGGACTGTGAAAAAAAGTCTATTATTTGGAAAGGGATACTGGCATGCCAGCATTCACTTTCAAACTAACAAAATTCCCCCAAATTAGGAGCAGTTAACAAGACCAAATTTGAGGATGTTTTGCGATGATGTGCTCGGCTGCACTCTGTCAAAAACTAAACATAGTGCAGTATAAACATCCTTACACACTGTTAGGATTCTTTTAAACACAATGATTGAGACCATCTGTAAGGCAGTTAAATCTTAATAAAACAGAACCTCAATGATCCCATTCACTGAAGAAAATCAGCAGAAAATCCAAAAAAATCAAAATATTCAAGATACTTCAAGCAAGTCCAGAAAGAACTGTAATTAAAACATACTGTTATAAAGAAATGTCACATCGAAGAATGCTCCCAACTTTATCCAGAGCTATTCATACTCATACAAAATAGAGTTAATTTGACTTATTGCTTTTTTAGGCCTATTAACATTTTTTTTTAATTATTCTTCAAATGTATATTGAGGATAAAAATAATTTTATCTGATTCTGATTTTCTAAGACGGACCCCTTAAAACAAGTAAATAGAGCTTTTATTAATGATAAACATTTTTTTTACCAGACAAAATATGAACAAAAATCCAGAATCAACATGCATTAAATACATTTTCCATCCTTCCATCTGCTTTCGCTTATTCTGTCCAGGTCGTGGTGAGGCCATTGCTTATCTCTGGCAGTCTATGGGCATGAGGTGGGGTTCACCCTGGACAGGTCGCCCGTCCGTCGCAGGGAAACACAGAGGCAAACAACCATGCACACTCACATTTTCACACCTAAGGACACTTTAGAGAAACCAATTAACCTAACTCCTAAATATATATGTATTATTGGATAACCTATACAACTCAATTTATAACCCTTAGTTTTCTTATTTTCTGTGGATATTTTGTTTTTGTCTTTTAAGATATATCAGCCATACTTTTGTCTTACAATTTATTTTTAAAACCATAAACTTATAAGAAATCTTTTTTACCTGTCTATATCACTTTTTTGCACAATGATTAATTTGTGCAAACCTTTGTGTGTGTCCTTTGAAACTAACATCTGAAAAAAGATGCACAAATAAATCTTTGTGTGAAATAGTATTCATAAACAGAAGGCCTAATTCTCTTTGCAAATGCAGTTAACACCAGTCAAATTTGCCATATGTATATTTATGCAAGTTTCACACTTAAAATGTCTTGCTTTCCAAGAGACCAAAAGATGTTTGCAACATACAGTTTGTGCAAAATAAATAAATTAATAAAATAATAATAATAATGCAACCTTTCGAAACTGAAAATGTGTCAAGGTATTAAAATGCCACCAATAGCCAACGCTGAGAGGACTAAAAGCCATTAATGCAAATTAGATAATACAGAGTAACTAAATCACACTTTGGAAACTTAACTTGATACATTTTTTAGAAAATTTGCCTTTAAAAATTTGCCGGCATGGTAATTTACAAAAGGATATGCAATGTTGTTGAGGTTTTGCATTGCAATTTGTGTATTTAAAGGTTTTAACAGTTTTGCTCCAAGACAAAAGAAATTGTTACAGTTTTTTTTAACCTTGGTTTATGTTCATTGTGAGGCTTTTGCACGTAATAAACTGGTTCAATTATCAATATGCTATAGCAAATATGGGATAAGGACATACTTTAATGTGCATGGTTAACATCACAATCATTCACATGTATACTAAGGGAAGCAAACAATGTCCAGGCTCTTTTAGAGTCAGTTTGTTTCTTCAACACAGTTTTTATCAATACAACTTACTGTATAGCTGTGACACCTTTTTTCATGGCAAATGAATGGGGTTGTAGTGGTTGCGATGCTACCATCAATAAATAAGCAGTTTGTCAGTGTAGGCCATGTATCCGGGCAAGCTGCAGAACAATGGGTCTTTTGGTAGCATGCTGATCTTCCGAGAGGTCTGCCTGTACTTGGTGGTGAAGGGTTTTGATAAAAAAAATAACCCATTGTCGTTCTCATCCTGCAACAGAGCCAATGCACTGGAATGATTCCTTTGAATGTCAGTAGAGAAACTATCACAAAGCAAAAAAAACTTTTTTCCACATGAGCAGGTAGGTACTGCTTATAATTGTTCTTTTTTTTCCAACTGTAGACATATTTATTCATCTATCTGAATTATTTTATCAAAACACCTGAATGTTTCCCTTATTGGTACTGCAAACACTACAGTTTCAGGAAATTATTTTATATTAAACAAGGCTATTTATTAACAGTTATTTAAACAAAGTTACATTTTTAAAACCTACTGTTTTACCCTGGCTGCCCGGCTATTTGCATTTCCACTCCAGAGTCTGCTGGTATGTTTACATAAGTCTTTTTATCTGCTTTAGCATCCTTGGGATACTGGACACTAACATAAAAAAAATCTGTGACGAGATTAGAAACAGTAAATAACCATCAAGGCAGCATTATTTCCTGATTCTTTATAATGGCTTTGATTTGAAAGCAGTATTGTCATTAAAAATGGAAAAAAAAAGTGTCTATAATAAATGTTAAATTAACTGCCCCCTTTCAAATGTCTGAGTATGTTCAGGGTAGAAAGAGTTTGAGTAAGATCAACGCAACATTCTTTCAGGGTGAAACTCTAACATTGATTGTATCCTCAAACAAAGTAGTGTTGTTCCAGACATTAGGTAATGTTTTAACTGAAACATGAATATTGCCGATCAGGCCTGTTAACTTTTTTGTAAAGTAATAGGAAAAGACAGGGACAGAGCTGTTAAGATCACAGCAGAGTATTCTCTTCATTTTAGAGTTCTTTTTAGGGTCACACTCTGAATAAGAATGTTTCTAACCTGTTGGAAGTTCAGAACAAACTAATTTTAAAATGTTGTCTGTTTCGTATTTATGAATTGTGAAGAATAGACAATCTAAGGTTCTCTTTCTTTTCTGAAATGCGCCCTACTTCAAGGCTCCCTTTACCCTCCTCCTCTAGGGTTCAGCTTTAGAGAAGGTTTGTCTTTTTTAATGTTTTGTGGACAATGTACAAATCTACCTCACTCTAAATGCAAGTAGTACCCACTGAGTTTTAAAGAACTTAAATTTCTTTACCTTAATGAAATTAAGTCTAAGGTGATGTTATTGCAACTGAATTTTAACAATGCAAATGATCCTTTAAACTATTTACATTGTAAAACTATAACTTATATATGGGGTATTACTCCTTTAAATTTGATAAAAAGGGCAGTGCAGTAGTCGTGTCCAGCTTCTTTCTTCTAAGGCTTATTTTCTAAAATCAAAACTTATCTACCTTATAGTGAACCTATAAGGGTGATTCACCCTTTTGTTGCTTCCAGACTGGCCTACTGCAACCCTCTACTGGGATGTACAGTTCTCTTCTTTGTCTTCTGCAGGTGATCCAAAAAGTTGCTGGCCATCTGCTGACAGGTAAAAAAAGACCTGAACACATTTATTGCATATTGTCCTCGCTGTGCTGGCTGCCTGGATGTTTTGGGATTCATTTTAAGTTTTCACTCTTACTTTTTAAATAGTGAAAAGTCAGGCACCCCTCTACTTATCAAAGCTCTTTTAAGGCGTGTCCAGTTAAAACCCTGAGGTCAGGTAACCTGCTACTTGATGTTCTTTGGACTCATAAGTTGAAGTGATAGCTTTCTCTGTTGCTGGTTCACTTGTTGCAATGAGGGGAAATACATTGAAATATTTTAAATCTCCTTTAAGACTCATCATTCAGCTTGACTTTGAACTCCAACTGAAGTTTCAGTATGTTTTCTTTATAGATTTCTAATTTATTATCCCTTTATTATTTTAACTGCTCATGTTCTATAAGCTTTACCCTAGATACTGTATTTTATTGCTCATTTTATGATTTCATTTCATTTAATTTTATGGATGTGCGCAGCCCTTTGGTCTCTGGGTGTGTAGCATACTCTATAGATAATACTTGAATGATTGATACGAAGTATCAATCATTCAAAATAGATAAGAAAACTTTGATTGGTATTTTAGAATATGAAAACTGTAAAGCCATATAATTTATACCTACAATTAATACCTACAAAACTGTTACCCTTCAGGCTTGGTCTAAAGGGAATTTCTCTGTTTCTAAAAGTAGTACCTCTGCAAGGGTCGTTTTAAGGGTAGCATTGCTTCCTGGCAGTTTATTTTACACGAGGTTCCTTAAGAAACAAGAAAATTTAAGAAAATAGCTCTATAAAGCTACCATAGGTTTCCTAAAAGTTATCGTACCCCAAAAGACACCTTAAAGTGGATCGGTATGTATTTGTGTTTTTTTCCATAATGTTGAAAAAATAAAACAGTTCAACAATGAGAGATTATATATATAAAATTCAGTTGGTTGTATAAAAACGGGACAATTGTTTATTAAACATGCCCTTGCCAACATCTACTCTTTACTGATTCTTCGAGGACTTCTTGAAGTTACCTGAAAAAACGCAGCTTGGTCAAAGTCCCAGCCCCAGGAAGGAAATATTTACAACAGTGACCGTGTTTAACTTTCTTAGAGATAGCTCTGTGTATGCACCCTGATGCTATTTCTTTCCGGTTCTTTTCCCTGAAAAGAGATCACTAGGGACAAACTCTTTATATAACACTTCATAACTTTATTGTATTAAATAACCAGGAGACATGACAACAGATTCTGAAATTGTAACCCTACTCAGATCAGAGAAATTGCTTAGGGTTACAGTATTGCAGCTGCTCACCTGCAGGCTCATCTCTCAGGAAGTTGCCCTGATTAACAGTTAAAAAGAATTTTATACATCTCCAGCCTGCCACATCATCATGTTTTACATCATACGCATTAGCAGATGATTAGACATCCATTGCTCCATCCTCAAAATATTACACATCGTTCTTAGCTGAAGGACACCGCTCTCATTCCATTTCCAAATCTTTGCAATGTACAAAATGAAGATTATAACTGTATATCCAGACAAAGGAACTGTCCTATTTAAATTAGAATGTCAGTTCTGACGCGCAACAGGCAGCCCATACCAGGGTGTAATAAACTCACACATCTTCAATGATAATTATCCTAACAACTTCGAGATAAGAGTACCTTGGTGTCTTGTTGCAGAGGGAAGATGGGATTAGAGCTGGATTGTAGATTAGGGCCTTCACTGTTTATCTCCTTTTACTCCCTTCTTTGCTCTATTGAGTGGAAAAAAGAGCTGAACTAAAGACAAAAGTCTCATTTTACCATTATGTCTAGATTTTGATATGGATCATGACCAAAAGAAAGAGATCAAACATATAAATGGGTCAATTGAGCTCCATCTTGACTTGGCTTAGACAAAGAGATGTAATGATGTCCTTCATCATCAAAAGGAATAAGGTGAGGCTGTTTGGACATCTTAAAAATGTCAGACCTGGAAGTAGATGTAGGAACTAAATCCTCTCTGATCATAAACCAGCTTGGGACCATGAAGAGTGAGGCAGAGGTACACCACAGTTAAACTCTGATTAGCAAATAAAAACTAAACAAAATAATGTTCTTAATGGCAGGCACTGCTTATAGTTATTCATTTTTGGGACAAACACATTAGGGTGAGGTAGGATAGATTTGTCTGAAACAAAATTGTCATTTAAAAGCTGCATTAACTTGTTTTATATATTTTTCGTTGATCTAAAATAAACTGCTCCAAATAATAAAGGGAACACGTAAACAGCACAATATAACTTTAATCAAATCAAACTTCGTGAGATCAAATTGCCCAGTTAGGAAGCAACACTGAACGACAATCAATTTCACATGCTGTTTTGAAAATTGTTTGACAAAAGGTAAAAAATATTGGCAATTATCAAGACACACTCAATAAAGGAGCAGTTCTGCAGGTGGGGCCCCCAGATAAAAATTCTCAGTACCTACAGTATGCTTTCTGGCTGATGTTTTGGTCGCTTTGGAAGGTAAGTGGCGCTTTCACACTACAACCCACACAAGTGGCTCAGGTAGTGCAGCTCAACCAGGATGGCACATCAATGTGAGCTGTAATGAGAAAGTTTGCAGCGTCCGTTTAGTCCAGGTTTTGGAAGAAATCTCTCAGACCATCTGCCATCTTAACAGGAAAATGCCTCTGTTGGCTGACTTGAAATTCAGGCCTCGGTTGGTTAATACATTTATTTTTCATTGATGATTTTTTAGTGAAATTGTTGTTAGCACATTCAACTTGGTACAGAACAAAGTATTTCATGAGAATATTTAATTAATTCAGATCTAGAATGTGTTACTTAAGTGTTCCCTTTATTTGTTTGAGAAGTGTATTTAAATGTGAAAAAAAACCAATGTAAATAGGTTGTACTGGCACTGTGGATTGTTTCGAGTAAAGTTCTAATGCAATCTACAACTTTTTTCGATGCACAATATTTTACTCAAGCCTGTTTTATAATTTCTTGCTGTTTTGTGGTTAGTTATCATTGAAAGATGGTAAGATAAATTAATCAGATTGTGACCTTGGGGTTAGATGGATTGATTTTAAAAAAATGGATTGTTCCTGTTTTGAGTCTTTAATAGTTCCCTGATATGAATTCAGTGTAAAGTGATGCAGAATAACTGACTGGAATTAAGTTAATCACGACAAATTGGACTGCATTAACTAGATGTGCTGTCAACGTTCATTTCATCCTCTAAATGAAATGTCCTTAATTCTTAGAAAAACCATAACCTTGAACTCCTCTTGTTTGCTGACTCTTGATGCACACAGTAACAAGGCTGTTATCGTTTCTACTTGTCAGTGGCAGAGTCTGGATGGGTCATTAACCTGTTTATGACAGTGCCTTAGAAACACAAACATTTCAAAATAGATGTAAAAGGAGCCTGGAATGAACAAATACATAGCCGCCATCTACTGGCCAAACTTTTAGGGTTAGATAAATGTAGGGACTCTATAGAAATTATGGTTCTCTATACTATTTGTGTTTTTTTTGAAATATTGGGAATGATTGCTGTTGATGAAGGAAACTTTGGAGCAGGACTGTTAGAGCTATGCAGCCATTCATGTGTAGCAACAAAACATTTTAAGATATACAGTTTGTGATTATTGTTATTCCTTTAGCTTCTGCTTTGTCTATGAAATGCAAAGTTCTGAGTGTGTCAAGTTAAAGTCTTGTAGCTATAAGACCAAAAGGTTGATTATTTCGTTAATTTTAAGTTAGGTGTTGATAGTTCTGCTTTTGTCATTTACACAACTTTTGTTTTATTCAGAGATGTGGAGTAACTGGTTACATTTGTGACTAATTTTACCCAAAAAAGAACAGGTTTTAGGCAAATATTCACCCTGATAGAATTACACCCCTGCAGGTCATGTTTAAGTGCGACTTCTTTTTTGTACTCAATCTCCATTGGGTTATTGTTATTTTCTGCTGATTATGCCGTGTCATTTGAAGATCAAGTGAACATACATTAAACAGTATGTTGTATCTTTTTTGTAGTAATGTAATCTATTTTTGCCCATATATAAAATATTGCAAGTATCGAGTCCAAGGTTTAGGTTTTGTAATAAAAATATATTAAACATTATATTTTGAAAAGTGTTTCTTCCACCTGAATCTGTTGTTATATTTACTTTTTTTTATATCTCATACCTTGAATGAGCATTTGCATAAAATTATTATTATTATTGCTATTTTACATATTTTTTAAGGGTATTTAATCTGTTATCAACATGAGTATTAAGTACTGTTCACTCAATACTTACCTTACCTGAGTATTTTTTCTGAATGGCTACTTTCTGTTTTTACTGAAGTAAACATATAATGTGTTAGAGCTACTCTTACTTATGTCCATTGTCGTAGGAAAAAAGTATTCAACTATTCATCCTAGTTAAATAAACGGAGATCAATGGATTTCACTCAGTCGGCACATTTATTCATACAGTATCTTTGCAAAGAGAGAACAGTAATCATACAGCCCTAATGGCACAGCATTCTGCCCTGTTGTGCTAGAGCAGTGTTCGTTCCCCCTTACTTACAACAATGCAAAAGTAGTCAAAGTCAAAACAAATTACAGACACTTTGTTTAACAGTAACATGTTATGAATAAACCTTGAGAAAGAATCTGGTTTGTTATGGGAAGAAGCTATGTCTGGTCTACAAACACCATCCTGCAGAGAATTGTGCGGCCTTCAAGGTGAAACAGACTGAGTAAAAACTTTTATAGAGAGTAAATAGGATTAATTAATATATAATAGAAGAGAAATAAAAAATTTCCAACAACACCATTTTTTGGTAATGAGTATTTTAAGTAAAAGTTGTTTGAATTAATAGTCATTTACTTCAAATTAAACATTTTTGTTATTGTTGTTGGTATATGGTGACTTAAAAAAGTATTAAGTATCCAAAAAGGCTTATCAATTGCATCTTAGTCCTAGAATAAGAATGTAATGTGAGTAACAGCACTTCTAATGAAAAAGAATGCCTTGACACAAACTTTAAACTCTAAGTTAAAAGAGATCAAGTTGGTTGATACTGTAGCCAATGAGCACAGAATGTCTGAGTTATTTCTGTTTATGCAGAAACCTGACAGTAATAGTTAAAAGCCTTTGATACATGTTGTTAGTTGTTGATCAGATCAACATAAAATTGCCAAATAATCATTGAAAACTGGGCTGTTAATTATGACCTGTGGTATTTAAAAACTGAATAATTTACCTTTTTGTGTTTCTCTGGTGCCTGCTAAAAAATTTAATTCAAGTTATTTATATATCTTTATTGAATTTCCAGTAGGTTGAAATTCAGAGTTGAATATAAACAAAAGCCATAATGCAAAAGAAAAAAAACAATCCAAGAGGATTTTTCTTACCACCAATCCCCTAGCCACTAAAAAATCCTGGGGGGGTTTAAATCTATGTATCACACATTTAGCAGAGATCCAATCCCTACAAATTAAAATCCCTCATTCACAAAAAGTTTGATTTTTTATGTCAACAATTCCTGATCACAAGCAATGGTTTCATTTTCAGAGGTTATAATATCCTGGCAACTAATTGCCAAAATGCTGCAAATGTCTGCAAGAGAGTTCTGAGTTTGTTGGGTCAAACAACATTGCCATCTGGTGGCTAAAGATATCTAGTCAGAAAAGGTTTAAAAAAAATGTGAAACAGGGCTGTATAGAGGTAAAATTGTCATCACAGGTGCCTCATGGCGGAAAAAAAAGGTCTTGGGTTAAATCTTGTCATGGGCCTTTCTCTGTAGAGTTTGCATCTTCTCTCAGATAAGTGTGACTGGTGATGATGATTTGCTCCTACAGTCCAAAACACAAGCCAGGATAACTGGGATTTTAAATTGTGTTAAAATTGTGTGTATTTTGGACTATATATCATATGTAATGGACTAAAGATCAGTAAAGGGTAGATAACCTGTGTAAAAAGCACTAGAGATAGGCAGCAGCCTGCATGGACCAGTGTGTGGAAGTAAATGTTAATAGAATAAAGTATTTAAAGCTAATGTTGGATTGCTTTGTGATTAGTTGCATTTAATAAGTTCATTTTCAACACATTTCCTGCCCACATGATCAACCATTTTATACTGTCACAAAGCTTTGACCTTAAAAGTTAATATTTTGGTCAGCAGATTTGCACTTCTTATCACCTCATTCATTAATGTCACATGCAGTTTAAGTCATGCACTCTCCACATGCAGTAGTGCATTTAGAGTTTTGGTTTAAGTATTTTGTATGAGACTGCATCGAGCACAGAGGCAATGTTGCTGCAATCTGAAGAAATCCTGTAGCATTGCTAGCAGTGTTATCAGTGTCTGGAGTTCACTGAGTTATAGAAGAAGGCAACAGCGCTAAGGAGGAGATGCAGTAACGCCTCACTGATAGTTTGAATGACCCTGACTAGGTCTGATGAGCCTTTGGCCTTGCCTCAACTCCATCACTGACATTGCAGTTAAGATAAGATGATGCCAAAGATTAAAGTCCAACAATTCTGCAAGTAAAGCTTAAATGTGCTTTTCATTCAGAAAATGTTGTAGTGGGTGGATATTGATCCTTTAAAGAAAAACCTTGGCTCTATGTGTACAACATAATAAGATTTTACTGATTTACAGTCAGTAACTGCAATTTTGTCAAAAATATTGCCATCTTAATTCTCTTCAGATCTATTTCTACTGCTTTTTGTCTGCTCAGTAATTTTCGCTCAGAGTGAGCTGCTTTATTGAAATATGGGAGGGCCAGGCTGAGAAAAGTTGTTGACATTCTCCTCAAGGCTTTTCATCTTAGTTGTTTCAGCGTTGTCCAGCTTTCGTAAAGCTGGCACGGGACGCACTAGACCCCAGGGTAGGAGAGACTCGGCTGAGAAACTGGAAGGAAAAAAAGTGAACAAATGCGATGGGACTGCCACTACTCACAGGCTGCCTGTGGGATAATCCCTCACAGCTTTTTGAGGGCGCTTTAATGATAGTGTTGGGAGACAATGAGAGAGAGAGCCCAAGTGCTGAGATGGATGTTGTTTTTTTATTTGTTTTTTTTTGTCTCTTTTTTGCTTTGGTGTCTTCTGTCACTCTTTTCTGTGAGGGTTAGAGGAAAGGAGGGTGAAGGAGGGGGCTTCCAAATCACAGGCTAGAGCTTGATTTGTTACATAAACATGGACCTCCACAGCCCCCAGTCTACTCACATCAAATTTGTTCTGTAAATACATGTGGATGAAACTCTTGGGATGACATTGGTGGTGGCCAAGGAGAGTTGTCGAGATGTTCACTCCACATTGCTGCATCACTTCACCTCACAGCTCACAGAAACCTCTCCAGGCAAGGATGCTTGTAAATAAAACCCATACAAACTGGATGACAGACTTTTCCTCTTAAAAGTCTTAGCATTATTTTCTCCTTTAAAAATAACACTGTGTTCTATCTATCTATCTATCTATCTATCTATCTATCTATCTATCTATCTATCTATCTATCTATCTATCTATCTATCTATCTATCTATCTAT
>NW_015150492.1:1821036-1857043 GCF_000732505.1 Cyprinodon variegatus
TCTGTCTGTCTGTCTGTCTGTCTGTCTGTCTGTCTGTCTGTCTGTCTGTCTTACTATTATAGGCCACACTATCCTCATGAATATTAACCACCTTTTTTAGCTATCATGTGATGGCAGTCCTTGTAAAAGGAACAATGTCAAATGATGTCTTGCAGGGGAACACTGTTATATTTTGCTGGCTACAGGCTCTCCAATCAATATTTATCACCACCAACAACAGTTTCCTGAAGCTAAAACAGTCTGACTTGTCTAAGGACAAAAGGACAGTTTCTTTTATTTGTTTTTAAAGTTTAACATTTGCTTGGGTGATGTATTATGTCATGAATTTGTTAAACATTTTTTTTCCCTATCAAAATACATAAATAAATGTATTTTATTAAAACAATTGTTAATGTTTCCCTAATTATCTAGTTTAGAGGATTTGTTAAAAAATCCTGATGTGTTTTTACATACAAAGGTTTTCACAATCACACAAAATGTAAAACATTTTTTTTGACAAAAGCAACAAAGGAATGTTAAATAATTATACTATATATATATAGTTGGTTTGGAAATGAACGTATGATGTTGTATACTGAATAAATAGCATATCTAAATGACTAAAGTCACATCTCTGCTTGCTTTGTGCTAAACTAGCCTGTTAGCAACCCTGTAATATGAAGCAGAGAGATGTCAAGTAACAAATTAAAAGTACTTTGTTACCTTACTTGCTTAAGTGGCTATCTGTACTTCCCTGGAGTAATTTTTTTTTTTTTTTTACAAAAACTATTACTTCTACTCCTTAGTTTTTTTGCAATTATCTTTACTTTCTACACCTTACATTTTAAAAATAGACTTGTTAGTTTTGTTTTATTTCAGCTCATTTTCATTATGACCTGTTGGTATTTAAAATAAACAAAAACCATCAAAACTATTTGTTCTATCAGTTCAATTAATTTCTTTATGGTTGGACTTGGTAAAGCACAAACTTGTTGCTCACTACCAAAATAAATGTTTTTTCAAGATGATGCAAAGTAAAAATTGACACTTTTACCATTAGTGTATAAAAGGAAGAAAATTGGGCCCAAGGAAGTTATCATCCTAAATTGTAAAAAGATTTTTCTTTAATAGGCTAGTGCAGTAAAGCATCTTTCCTTAACATTTTCCTGCATTACTTTTATACTTTATGTAGTTTTAAAAATTTTTACTTGAGTAAAAAAGCTGAAGTTGACTCTCATTTTTAAAGAGTGGAATTTCTACTTCTACTTGAGCAATAAGCATGAATGCTTTTGACACCTCTGTGCACAGGATATGGATATCATTCTTTTATGAAACAAAGGTTTGTAAAGTTGTTTAAGATTTTTATAATAACAGTATACAAGAACTAGCAATAACTAACCCCTAAGAAAAATATGGCATATAAAAAGACTGCACATCAGTGGAAATAAAACAACATTAACGCTTTCCTTTTCTGACATAAACAGAACATCTCTTACAAAACTCAACTGTAAAACAGAATAAATACAAAGACTGCACAGACCTGTTTGTTGTTTAGGGATTGCCTTCGAATCAATGAGTTGATGCAATCAACTGGTTTTCCTTGGATGGAGAACTTTGAATCAGTTTGGCTGTGTGATCTGGTGAATTGTAGGGTGCCTTGGGTGCCTTGGGATGGCGTGTTGTGGATTGGAGCTATATAAATAAACTGAATTGAATTGTTAAGACTCCCAAATACTAATTTGACCTTATGATTGATTACAGCATTCATTCTTTGGTAAAAGTCCACTCTAGCTTTTATTTGGTGGCACTTTCTATATTACCGGTAACTTCTCCAAATCTATCAGACTGTGAGAAAGTCTATCATTCACATCCTCTTTAGGTGACCTTACAGATATAGATACCTTTCCAGAGTCCTATTTTTACTGTATTAAGTAACTATTATTGTCAGTTTCAATGCAGGCTCGATCTTATTCATCTTCATATTCTGCTTAGAGGTAAAATTGACTAGCCATTTGGAACTGTTCACAATTTTAAATACCAAAATCTGGTATTATGTAATTGAAAGGAAAAAACAGAAAATGATACTGCCACATCTCAATTTCACTGTGGGTTTACTGTTTTCTTGTCATAGTATTGTTATGCTTAATTTGTCTTTAAAACTGTGACCCAGAAGTGGCTTCTCTCAGACGGTAACATATCCTTTGGGAAAAGCTGTATTTTTTTTTCTTTTGTTGTTTTAAATACATTTTTTTATTTAGACAGATGACATCATTAACTTTTCTATGTGCTGGCATTGAAAATGTTATTGAGAGGCAATGTTACCACGCATTTTTTTTTCAAAAGTGGTGTACTTCAGTTGCTAAAATATAGTTTCAGCCTTTCTTTAATGGTCTGTCAGTATCAGTGTACACAAATAAGTAATCTGAACAAGAGTAAGGCTCACATATCCCAGTCTGTTTAACTATTGCCTTATTTTAGTTTTTAGTTGAATTATGTGTTCTCTCTTACAGGGAATGATAATATATATATATATGTGACCGATAATGCGGAAACTGACAGAGAGACAGAAGAAAGAAAAGCAGTGGAAAGGAAAGAGATCCTTTGGACATAAAGAGAAAAAAGACAACAACAGAGAAAACAAAACCATATAACCATCTACTGTCTGAAAAAAAAAAAAAAAAGGGAACTGTTCCTTGTGGGCAGTCCTGGTGGGGAACCTGTAGGAGCTCCTGCAAAAGGCAACAGGGGAAAAAAAGGAACAAACAAGCAACAAGAGCAACAGCAACAACATTGGTAGCGGTGACATTAGTGAGCTTCTCTGAATTATGCAGCAGCTATACAGAAGCTTATGGAGTGTAATCATGTGTTAACTCAAAAGAAAAAAGACAAGCACATAGTTACAGTCAGATTCTGTACTTGTCCATCACTACATGCTGTGAAAAGACTTGCACACTGTGACAAATTCAGTTTTAACTGGACATATTGATGTGCCAACTGGGACTTGCTACTGTGAAGATCAAGTTTTGCAACTGTCAATGAACATCAACTCAAAATTACAAAAAGAAAAGCAACCGTTTCCACTTGCTAACTGTCTGCTCTAAAGTTTAAGCTCTCACTGTCACACCAAGATTGTTAGCTCTTGGGTCTCTATTTAGACAATTCAGTCAGAAGAAGATTTAAATATAGACTTTTAATAATATTTGCAGCCAAGTGCTGCTGTCTTTCTGTTCCTTTTTGAAAAGGACCCAAAACTGACCTCATTTTAATTTAATCTCAGTATAAATATTACATTTCTGTGAAGGCTTTATCATAAGCAATGATTAAAAAGTCTCAAAGTAGCTAGAATGTTCACAGTAACTCTGGAGGAGCTGTGGCTATCTACAACGCCTCTGGAAGATGATGTGTAGAAGGCACTTGGTCATACACACCTTAGTTAAACAGCTTATTTGCTGCAACATCATACATTCAAGATCTACAGAGTCCCACTGGTGGCCAAAATTGATATTTATTCAGGTGCGTTTAACCAGAGAAACATGTAAAAGCTGCAGGACTTTGTCCTCCAAAGACAGGAGTTGTTGTGCAAGAATTGAGATTAGACAAGAGATTTACCCAACAAGAGATGTTGACCAGTGTCTACCGTGGTGAGGGATGCGGTTACAACATAAATAGATTGACAGGCATCATGGACTAATTTGACTGGAAGAAGAATGACATAAAACACACAGACGAGGGCTTTCAAAGGGACCATTTCTTTGTAACCAACCAGTATTAAGCCACATCCTACAGTTTCAGAACCTACCCATACACTGATTCGACTGATACCAATCATTTCAAATAGCATGCATTAAAGCCTATCCAAAAAGCAAACCACAAAAAATCCTAAGTTTAGAAAACTCTCTGTGTAAATTAATGCAACAATTATTTCAATCTGAAAAACTCACACAAAGAGAAAAGACAATTAGGAGAATTTTTTTGATACAATTACTTTGTCTTTGGCGCTCAGAACTCGGCAGGAAACATAGCACTTGATTTGATAGATATGCATGAACAGGAGCAAAAAAGGCTTGAAACTGGTGGTGGAGTGGAGATAGATGAAGTTGATCAGTCTGTAGTCTGTTTAGCGAGACGGTCTGCTGAGCTTTATGGGGAGATCCAGTGGACTGCGTGAGCTGATACTAGAGCTTCACTCAGGGACCTGGAAGATGGAAGTCCAGTTGGATAACCCAGGTTGAAAGAACCTGTCCATAATCAGCAAGAATGAAGCGACAGTGGAGAGGAAAAACTCCCTGTTGGGAAGAAACCTCTGACTCAACATGGCGGTCTTCTGCCGGACCAGTTGAGATGAGACAGGAAACACAGTAAGAGTCCAGGAGGAATGGCACTCTGATGAAGCTTTAGCTATGATGGTTGAGGAGGGGCTGGAGGTGGGTTGAAACGGTGTCATCTGAATAAAGTCACAGCGCATCCGCCTCCTGCGCACAGGAGCAGACAGGTGCGTATTGGAGGTCTATTAAGATGAGCTTTGGATGCCGATTGGCTTTCGTGGAGGTGTGGTTCAAAGCTGATTGGCTGTGTCGCAGGTGGATGTATGAAAAAACAAGAAGTTTCTTCAGTTGAATTTTCCTACGCTCCATCTTTCATTTGAAATTTTGTGTTTACTGTGTCTTTAAACTTCAATTTTGGATTTAATGGATTTATGACCCCACCTACTGATTAAACCAGTACTTTTCTTAGTAGTAGTAGTAGTAATTAAATTTCTATTGCAAGTTTTGCAAACAATAAATCTTCAGATTTGTGCTTGCAATTCAAAAAACCAAGTGAAAAAGGCAAAGTTAAAAAAATGCTTTTAAAATTGCTTACTCTATTAGTACATTTATATATATGATATATAAATATACTATAAATCATCCTCGTTGATCCTTGAATTCCAGTGGGCTCATGACAACTCATTTTCTATCTGGACTAGTCCCAATTTAAGACCTAAATTCAGTAAAATTTTGATTAGACTCAAATTTTGTTTACAGTAATTTTTCATCTGTAGAGATTTCAATCAATTCAATCATTAACTTCAGTAGTTATGCTGTTATGTTGGTTTGGCTACAAGATAACTTCCAAAAAAAATATATAAAAGTTTGTGGTAGAATGTAACAAAATCTGAAAAGGCTCAAGGGCTATGACTACTTTTAGAAGTCTCTCTTACTAAAATATTGTTACTCTTCAAGCTATTATCTTATTGATGTAAGCAAACTAGAATTGTTGAGTATTATTCTTTGCTTTATAACCACATAAATAATAAAGTGAAAAGATTACCAAGGGCCATGTGAAAGCAACATTGTAAAACAATCACTGTGACAATGACCAGGCTTGTGTCATTAATGCAAACCAGACACTAAGACATTTATCTGTCCTCTGTTCCAACATAATTTTACTTTCCAAAATCTGACAGCAAGTTCTGGCACATAGAATGAAGTAATGTTTTCCAATTTTAATTTTTCCATCAGTTTTCCTTCTCCTCTGCCCTATATATATATATATATATATATATATATATATATATATATATATATATATATATATATATATAATCTTGTAGATTGTTGTGATACAACAGATGAAGTTGACAGCTAAAACTGTAAACCCAAAGTTGGAGAAGGGGTGTTGCGGGAATGCATAGTGAGATCTGTTCACTTTTCTGTAATCTGGCCATCTGCCGGGATGAAAGATCTAAATATTATGACACTTGACATGACTGAGTGTACCTGCTGGTTATATTTTAGCTGATCCGCACTGAGGCAAGGTGGCTTGTGTCTTGGTGACAGTTCTGTCCTCAAAGTCCCCGTCTTTCTCTCATGGCTATGAAGTTACTTCTTCATAGCCATCACCCACTGTAAACTCTTATGTAATCAAAAGATAATAAAGAGGCTGCAATCTGCAACTGTGGTACCTCACTGTGCACCCTCTGTAACCAAATTAGAGAGACACTGGTGCAAAAAATCCTTAGGAACAATTTGGGAAGTCTTAAAAGCAGCGATATTGTCTCAGTAAGCTATTACTATTTTTACATCTTTGAAGGTATGATAGCATGGAACAAGAACAGAAGAATCAAGAGTAAGATAAAGTAAGAGAAAGAGAGAGAGAGGAAGCTCATCATGTGTTACAAATGTTGCTCATGAATGTTGGGGGAGGTTAGTCTGTGTTGCAAATAACACGTTCCTTCAGTCGGGTGTTCATTTCAATCTGCAGTACAATATCCTCAAGTCTGAACCCTTGGATGAGGATCACTTGCCAGAGGATGATTTTTTTTTTTTTTTTCTTATACTTCCTTCTTGGGCAGAAGGCTGGTGTAATAGAAACCAGACACAAGCCAGCATGTGAGGCATCCATCCACTGCGGCGAGACCTCACTTCTTCGCAGAGTAGAATAACAGGATTAGAAAGAGAATTATAGTTCAGAAAAGTAAGTTCCGACTTCAGTTTTTTTTAGTTAATTTGGATTTTTTTTTAAAGAAGGTCTGTTAGGATGAAAAGTGGATCAGTCTGTTTAGAAATAAAGAGTGTGGGGAAAAGAGGACTGCAGAAATGGGAATGCATGTGCAACTTTTTCAGGTGAGTTGCATTAGTTACATCATTTTACCCACAATTTATTTTGCAAAGATATTCTGTAAACTAATTTTTAATGTTCCAAATGNAGGCTAAATGTAGAGAAATTAGTAAAACTTCAAATATACATTTATACACTACAAGGGTTTTAATGAGGTTTTTTTTACGTAAATATGATCATTTATTTCACGATGTGTGGTTCTGAAATATTGACATATATATATTGTTAAACGTTTATGGTACAAGATTACAACTAGATTATTTTTTTGTCATGCAAATGAAAATTCTTTTCTATTCAATGTTTTTTAAGATTTGTAAATTGTTTAATTTGTTTTGATTTAATCCTTATAATAGAAATAAGTTAAAATAAAAAAACATTTTAATTTTAACAAACCTACTAAAACATAAAACAAGTTTTGATCTCATTTTTTGTTTATGTTCAGTGGATTTTTATACTTATTTATTTAATAATTAAAGGTTCTTGCTCCCTTTACCTTTGTTTTAAGTTTTATTTATCAGAGCGGATCACTGTGGGTAGTATTAAGCAGTCAAAACGCATTTTTTTTTGGGTAGTGTCATTTGCAGTCTACACTACCTTTTTTAAACATTTGTGAGATTTAATAAACAAAACAAAAAAGATGCATATATGTTAAAAGTCAAGATGTATCCCACATAAATCCCACTTGATTTATGTGGGAAATTATTTTCTTTACATCTCTTTCTATTACAATTTAACTAATTGATGCTACAAGTTTCCTGCTTTTAATTTATGTTTGCTAAAATGCTGGAACAAATTAAGGTCTGATCAAAAGAACAATAAAGAAATATATTTATTAAAAGAACAATCAAACACATCGACAAACTGATGATATGAAGGAAAACTGTTGTGAATAAAACTTGAATAGTATCTTTGAGACTGAGACTGTTGTGGACATCTGACCATCTCCTGTACTGGGAGGACTGGAAGAGGAGTGGAGGCCTGGTGTTTGGAGCAACAATCCTCTACTGTTCACTGGGTAGATGGCACATCAAACACAGGCAGTACAGTATCACAGTCATGAGATCACTGCGGACTCTTTCGTTCTGTATATTGGATAAAAGTCCTAAATTATCTCATTGCCTCACTTCTGCAGGGATGCTGGTTCTGAGGAGAGTATGACCCTATGCCATCTTATGTCATCTTTTTTTTCTTCCTGTATGACAATCGGCATATTATGCCAAAGCATGCCGAACAAACCATGCTTTGATTCAAAAATGGTCTTTTCACCTATTCCAAATCATTAGTATTTGATCTTAGGTATGTTCTCTGTTTCTGAGGGTGTGGTGCTCTTTGGTCTGTTTCATTTATGACAATGATTCTTAAGTAATGTGTCTGATGAAGGGCTTTTTCTTTGTCTTTTAATCTTTTCTTTGCTATTGTGTGTAATTTTCTTCTATCGTTACCAAGCATTCAATTCAAGACAATCTTACATTGCAAAATCCCTTTGAGGTAAACAAAAGAATGCCATATGTTTGCAATTCAATGAAAGCAAGAAAACAGAAATTGCTCTTAATTGAAGCTATCTTATCTTTAATGGGGATATGAAAGCAAATACTTCCATGCGTAGCAGATCAAGTAACTGTGGTTTGACTCCATTTATGGGATTTTTTTTTTTTTTTTTTAAAGAAGTTGACTTTTTATTATAACTAAAGAACTAAAAATTCTTTCTAATGCAAATAACCTGTGATTTAAAATTAATTTTCCATGAATATTTTCCAGAAATATATTAAGTAAAAAAGTTTGTTCTATATCATAAAAGTAGTCATCAGACTGCTGAACTGTAATCATTAAAGACAAACTTTTTTAAGCTAGTTTTAAATCCTATAGCATTTATTTTCCTATAGCACTATACAATAATTATCCTATTATTTTTTACAGCAATGTACTTTCCCTAATGTGTCTTTTTTGTATACAGCACTTTAAGGCACCTGCTAATCTTATTTAGTAGAAGTGTTGTCTCTCTATGCAACAAGGATTGTACCCCTGCAATATACTGAAGAGAATTATAATTTTTGTGAAGATGCTCTTTTCCACATTACACAGGATGTGATCTGATTCCAGTGTCTGAAATAAAATATGCAATATCTAATCCAGATATTCTTCACTCAAATATTTTGTTTGCTTTTGTCCTATTGTAGTCTGGAATGCTACTATTATTTGCATGTGAATGATATCCCTTTATTCAGGGATATCATTAATATCAGAGCAACATTAATATGTACATAAAAGCAAACTGCTTGTTTCTAAGATGCTGAAAAAAACAAACATTTTAGAAGTAAGTGAATCAGAATCACTGCAGCTTCTCTGTGTAACATCTACACTGTATATATCTGTAACTTGTATCCAACTGCTAATATTTTGAGATCTGTTATGGATTTTTTCATGACGGAGCTAAAAACTCAAAAGCGTAAAACAAAGTCCCCTTTTATATTTTAATCATCTTTCCACTACTGAAGCTCCTTGTTGCTTCTATAAAGGTTTGTTTTACTGTTTGATTATTACTGACACACCTAGAATGATTTCCACAGCCCAAAATGTTTGTGAAAACACACAAAAAAAATGGCTATTTCATATTTTCTCCCTTTCAACACTATTTTAATTCTCTGTTTATGAGATTATCATGTATTCTCTTCAAGTGTCTCTCATCTTTGTCTTCAATGGTAAAATACAGGGATGTATATGTTGGTTTTTCCCCTTTGCTATTTACTCCTGAGAATTTTTTTTTTTGCCTTTCTAGTTTGTACCTTGTGCCTTAAACATACCTTTACATGACTATGTACTCAAATCTTTGCACATTATTTCATTATTAATTGCAGTCAAGTAATTTCTTAAATGGTAAAGGGGATTGGTCATAGGACTGCACAAATGTCACTTTTATTTTAGTTCAATTGTTTATTTTAATGATCAGTCTAATAAGCTACACTCTATAAAGCTATGATTAAAGCTTTTCGAAATGTTTTAGATCTCCTTAGTTGAGGAAATAATCATCAAAGGTGACCATGGAAATATGTTTCCCCCTCAAGATTAAAACTGTGGTTTAGATCCAGAAATGTTGGTTAAATTTTTAAAATGTCATCGTTTGTTTTACAGATTGTAGTTAAAAGCCTGTAGGAGCAACATGAGCTGGAGCTTCCTTACCCGACTTCTGGAGGAGATCCACAACCACTCCACATTTGTGGGGAAAGTGTGGCTCACTGTGCTCATCATCTTTCGCATTGTACTCACAGCCGTAGGAGGAGAGTCCATCTACTCTGATGAGCAGACTAAATTCACCTGCAACACTAAGCAGCCGGGCTGTGACAACGTGTGCTATGATGCCTTTGCCCCTCTTTCACATGTTCGGTTCTGGGTCTTTCAGATAATCATGATCTCCACTCCCTCTATCATGTACATGGGCTACGCCATCCACAAGATAGCACGATCCTCAGAGGTTGAGCGCAGGAAACACCAAAGACTCCACAAGAGGCCGCCTCCTCATACAAGATGGAGAGAAAGTCAACCTCTTGAGGGTGACCTGGAGGAGGAGGAAGATGATGATGCTGAGCCCATGATCTATGAAGATGCACTTGAGGTTCATGATGGCAAAGTGCAGCCTGTTAGCAACACTGGCAAAGATCCACCCAAACATGATGGGCGCAGAAAAATCCTGCAACAAGGCCTAATGAGAATCTACGTTCTCCAGCTCATGTCCAGAGCTATTTTTGAAATTGCTTTCCTGGCGGGACAGTATCTCCTATATGGATTTCGAGTGAATCCTTCCTACGTGTGCAACAGGATACCTTGTCCACACAGAGTGGATTGTTTTATCTCCAGACCTACAGAGAAAACAATCTTCCTCCTCATTATGTATGTGGTGAGCTGTCTTTGTCTCGTGCTGAATGTCTGTGAGATGCTTCACTTGGGAATCGGCACATTTCGGGACACGCTTCACATGAAGAGAAACCGTGGTCGACGTCCCGGGTCCTATGGCTATCCGTTTTCACGCAACATCACAGCCTCGCCACCTGGGTACAACCTTGTAATGAAAACAGACAAACCCAGCAGGATTCCCAACAGCCTTATCCCCCATGAGCAAAACATGGCCAACGTAGCCCAGGAGCAGCAGTGCACCAGCCCGGACGAGAACATCCCCTCCGACCTTGCAAGCCTGCATCGGCACCTAAGAGTTGCACAGGAGCAGCTGGATATGGCCTTTCAAACCTATCAGATCAAAAACACTCAGCAGACCTCCAGAACAAGCAGCCCTGTTTCTGGGGGAACTGTGGCAGAACAAAATCGAGTCAACACTGTCCAAGAGAAGCAAGGAGCAAGACCAAGATCAGCTACAGACAAGGCTACGACCATCGTAAAAAATGTAAAGACCTCTGTATGGATATAAAGATTCACCTATTATAGGAAACTGACATTAAACTAATAAACTACAAAACTGTAATAAAGGATGAAGAGATTTAACTATGGACAGCAGGATGTAGGGGCACTAACACTCTAGTCTCTGAAAATACAAAAAGCAGAAAACACAGAGATCAAACTCAAAATAATGAATCATTTCATAGGAGTAGATGTTGATTATAGTTAACAACATATACCTGCTTAGCTTAGCATCTTTAATTCCAGCTAAACTTCATGACACACATGGTCTCCAATGAAAACTGACTGATTTATGTGGAGAAACAAAGCTTTAAATGTTAGCTATCGTAGTGAAAAATGGACAGTAAAGCACTTAAATAGCACTTTTTTTGTTTTTACATAGACTATTATCGATCTAAAGATATGTGTTTTACATTAAGATACATACTTTTTGGAGGTAGAAGCAATGTAATAACAATTTCTTCAATTGTGACGAGAAGCGGTAAAGACTTTTTTTAGGAAACATTTGCACAGTGTTGATCTTCAGTCATTCGTGCAAAGCCCTGATCTCTGTGTTACAGTTTTCCAAAAGGGTTATGTAAAATAAAACAGAAAATAAATACATATTGTAACAACTTTCTTTACTAAATACCAATATCCTGTGAGAAGACTATCCATTATTTATAGCTGGGAACTTGAACAGGTACAGTCATATTTCTGACAGAAATCCAATCACTGATCATTCATTAAACTCTTACCTTAAATTCAGTTGGATTTATATTTTCAATTTATCTCTGCTACTGAAATGTTTGAGCAATATGGAATTCTGCCTTCACTGCTTTCAATTTTCAAAGTGCCTCCAATTCTTAAAGTCTGTTTCCGTATTAATTTGGTGAATTAATTAAATTGAAATCTCAAAACTTCCTGATGTCTAGTAGCTCAGTATGCTTCAGTGACTTATTGCCCAAACAAGGGCATGTCTCTAGGAACACAAGCTCTCCAATCTAAACTTAGAAACTCTAAGTAAGTTGGCCTCTTGAAGTCCAAAACTATTTATCTGTTCAAAAATACCAAAATCCGTTAATAAAGCAATTTCTTGAAGTCATTAAAAACTGATTTCAACAATCGCAAACATACAAAATTACTACAGCATAAAGTGATAAACTGCTGATATTATGACATATTGCACCTATACATTTAGAAGAAGATACATTTATTTAGAAATTGGATCGACTCAGGACACTTTCCATAAAATTAAATTGATCCACCCATCAAATGCCAAAAGACTTGCTTTGGTTTATTGTCAGGCAGACATTAAAAGTGTGTCTTTATTCATTCATCAGAAAAAGAGATCATGATAAACAAAGGGACTGAAGATATTGGGTTTGCTAAGTTATAGTATTAGCATAAGAAATATATTGTACAATTAGACACTTATTTTTATTTTTTTTTACAAATAAAACCTGAAAAGTGTGGCACGCCTTTAGGTTTCCTATCCCGGCTTAATACTTTTTCCAAAGAGTTTTTATACCCACTTACAGCAAACAGTTTTTCAGGCTATTTCTCAACTATTTTAAAACATAAAGAGCCTTTCTTTAAACAACTATTGCTTAAAAGGCAGTTTTTTTTTTTTTTTTAGTTTTTTTTTTTAGAGAGGACTGATAATAGCTGTCCAGTCGGTAGATTCTTCTCCCTGAGATGGAGTCTATGCAGCTCGTCCTCAGTTACCTGATGACTGCTTCTCTGATCGATGCTGTCCTCCATTGGCCAGCACTACAGCTGTTAGATAATTTGCAGAAAATAAAAAAAAGAATACACAGTCATGTATCCTCTTAGTTGCACTTCAATATTCGGCACCATTTTCTGTATCTGTTGGTCACATTGATGCTTGTAGCTCTAATGTGATAACATGTATAAATGTGAATACTATTTAAAGGCACTGCAAATCTGCCAAATGGATGTAACAGAACAGAAGACACTCTTTAAAACATGGTGGATGTGAAAGCAATAAAATAGAAATAAAACTGTAAGAAAACAGTTTTAAAACAGTTCATTCTAAGAAGCATCATAACTGAGGGAAACCAAAACTTTAGCCGTTACACAAATCATTGCATACAGTATATGACCCAAAATATATACAATATATACTGTTTTAGTATTTTTTTCAGGTGGTTTAATTGTTTATATTTATATTAAATTAACGACTTGGCAAACAACTAACAGATTTGGGGTAAAATCCAAAGGCTGCTATTGACATATATCTACTCTTGTCCAGATTCGACTGACTTCAAAATAATACTGAGAAAAACTGAGGGGCCTGAACGAAAGTTCCCTGTTCTTAATGGTGAAGATAATTAGGATTTGTACTATGTTGCTACAGTATGTTGCTGAGGACAGAATCAGTTCAGATTCTGAATAATAGAATTTTTATTTTGTTGAGGCAAGCTGAGCTTTGTAGTGGCAAAAGGCTTGCTGACTGCATTGGTGTCAAAAAGCCAATCAGCCATTAACAGATTATCATCTCAAGGGGAGCCAAAAGAGAAAGAAAACAGGACCCTGCTAGTACAATAAAAAGGAGAATAATCTTGTGCATGCATAATTGCATAAAATAGTGAAGTGCTTAAGCTTTCCAAAGATGTTCCAACGTCACTGAAAAATCCTTACTACGGTAATAATCCTAACACAATCAAAACACAGAAAAACTCGCTCATCTACTTTTTACTGCAGCGCTTCCTTTGTTCCCAATAACAGGACTTAATTATAGCTGCAAGCTCTTATATCCACTTTGTCTTTCATCAAGGGCTGCAACAAACGTCTATTTTGCACGCTGAAACTGTTGATTATTTTTTCAATACCTTTCGATTAATTATCAGATAGCCAAAGATTTTTTAAAGAAGATTTTTTAATAAATTAAACCAGGTGAAACTCAAACTTTTCCACTAGAGGAGTTTTGAAGTTTTTAATCTTAAAGGCAAAATGCCTTTAAGATTAAGATTAATGCCTTTGGTATAATTACTGCTCTAAAAGCGTTGCTCTGTCAGCCAAATACATGTTTTAGAGTGTCTATACTTTAGTTACCTATTAATCGATTACTAAATTAGTTGATGATTATTTCAATAATCAATTAATCATGATTAATCCAATTAATTGTTTCATTCCTACTTTTTTCATAAATCAAATACTTTGGCGGGACAAACAATCAATTGTTAATTCTGATGAGATTATAATCATGCAGCAAATCAATTATTTTAAAATATGAGTAGACTATGAAACTGTTTATAAATAATTATCAACTAAAATTGCCACAAATGTAGTCTATCTTTTTGCACTTACACACCAGGTCACCAAGAGGTCATGCACAGTAAAAAATTGTCTTGGGTGATTTTTTTTTTTTTTTCAAATGTGATAAAACATGTTTTAAAGGTAAATTAAATCAGAAATAACTTGTTAAGAATCCAGATTAGTTTTGGCATTAAGCTTTTAAGGAGAAAATCCGGCTACGTATGAGACCCTTACAAATGAAAAGATAAGAGGACTTAAGATTGGAAATTAATCAAAATGTGGTTAAATAAAGTATGGTGGGTAAAATAAGTTTAAAACAAACATTATCTCACTCAAAATGTAATATTTCTGTCTATCTGAAATTAAAATCTGATGTATAGTTTTGAAACACCAAAGTAATCCACGCACACACCCCAAATCAAAAAATGTAAAAACTCTGACTTCATATGTTTGATGCTGTAGAATGTTACAGGGAATAAATACTTAACAACAGAAAAACAAGCACGAAACATTATCTAGAAAGCATTCCTCCTGCTATGTGCAAATGATTATCAGTTGCTTTGATAATAACTGATGGCCTATAAAAGGTTCCATCGAACCAAAGTATTTCAAAGAATAACACAATTGCTAAAAGCAGAGACCGTAACAAAAAGTATTCATGTTGCAAACGATACCAATGGCATTGCTTACAACTGCGTTTTTAAACTTTTGAATGTTCCAGTGAGCGCTGGTGGAGCCAGAATCTGGAGATGGAAAAGAAGAAGCCATAAAGTGGAAGTGGAAGGGACATCATTTCACCATTAACCAGCCATGACCAAGTTCCCCTTGTAAGATTCCTGACACCCGAGTCAAAAGAATAACCAAAAGAGTTGTCCATAAGTCCACAAGAGCCAATGAGCCTTCACATAGAACATCAGAGAGACCTGGAAAAAAGTAGGTGTAGCTAGCATGGCCTTATACACATTAACTGCCCAAACAACCTGATGAAGCTTGTTTAAACTTTGCAGTAGGGTTTTGGGAAAGCCAACATTACAAAGTCAATTAGATAAGTCCTGAACATTTTTTGGGGCACTTTATTAGAAATGTTTGGAGGAATGGTTAACCCAAAAATATCATGGTTTTATATAATGGTTTTAAGTCATTTAAGTCATGATGTGGACTATCTTAAAGCATACAGTACTGACATACAGATAAATGCAGAAATGTATCAGGGCATATAAATCTGAATACAAACAGAATTTGCATTGTCAAGTAATGCAATAGGTTTAAAATATAGGACCAAGGAAACACTTAATTTGAGTGTTCAATAATTACAAAGCATGTCATTCCTTTATTATAATTGTTTTTTTCTACCCATAATTTTATTTGTAGACTATTTCTCTTTGGACAGTTAGGTTTGTACCTGACAACTAGTGTTAATTTCATGTCATTACAACGACATATACTCATATGAAACAAATGTTGACGTGTTTGGAACATATCTAACCCACTGAGTATATGCATATTGTAATATCTCTTCAAAGTATGACTGGTCAAAGTGCTTGTGGGGGAAAAAATCATGTTTTATTTGCAGCTTCTTTCTTTTCATATATTATCACCTACTACTTGTTTTTGTTTTTCTGTTAAATTATACAGTAGAAATGTCACAATAAAAGTGGTACAAAAAATTTCACACAACAGGTCTCAATTTTTGTGTCGAAATCTCGGCGTTCTAGCAAATGTATAATTGATAATAATAATTGATATATAATTGATTAATCTGACTAATTTAAAGTGGATTTCCCAAAAGAGAGACGGAACTCTTCTCAGCAAAAACAACTTTCGAGCAAAGTATGCTGTGACACCAAAATGGCGCCCACCGTGTTGACGTAAGATGTTAAGTTATCGATAACACTGATGTAATCCGTTATTCACATTTTATATACCACCACACTCCAATGTAAGCGTATAAAATGGCAGGTTTGTGTTTTGTCCGTGGAGCTTTTATCGGTCTGGGCTTTAAAACGGGAAAACGAAGCAGTTTGTCGGTTACGCTTCTCTTGGGAGCTGCGACTCAAACCAGGATCCGGGTCAAACAGTACAGCCAGGGCGCGGAGAAAAATGGTCGCGGTCAGTTTGTTTGTTACCCCCTTCCGCACAGGACCCTGTTGAAGATTGAAGGCCAGGACACAAGCCCGTTTCTACAGGGAATTATAACCAATGACATGAAGCTGCTGGAGGAGCCTGAGTGCGCTGCCATGTACTCACACATGCTGAATGTTCAGGGACGAACATTGTATGACATCCTGTTATACAGGTGAGAAAGGGTTGCTTTTATTATTTTATTAACAATTACCAATTTGATCCTTTCTTATTTTAAAGGCCTACTGGGTCTGCAAAAAGTATCCACCTCCCTTTTAACCACAAACCCAAATCCACTGTATGTGATGGAGCAGTTAGTATCTTTAATATCTGAGAATTCAGCAACAGCTTTGTGCAAATAAAATACTCTTTAGGTTTAAATGTTATGAATATCAAAGACTGAACAGGCACTACAGGATGCAAAGTGTAAGTTTAAACACCAAAAGTTTTAAAAACTCCAATATCATTTACAATATGCATTTATTTCTTAATTTCTTCCTGCTTTTGCTTCCTTTTTAGGGCTGCATCTACCGGATATTTTTTCTTTGTTTCGATTATTTGATCAATAATTGCATAGCAAAAGATTCCTTAAAGGTTTTATACAGAATTAAACCAGGGGAAACTAAAACTTTTCAACTGTGGAGTTCTGGATCCAGCCTATTGACAGCAGAAAAAGGTTTTCTAATCTTAAATGCAAAATATATTTTAATATATTTTTCACAATTTTGCTATAATTACTGCTCTAAGTGGGTTGCTCTGTCTGCTAATGGCATGTTTTCGAGTCTATACTAATAGACTAATTTGGCTATCGGATTATTAATCGATGAATCATAGAAATAATTGACAGATAAATCAATTTGCAAAACAATCGTTTGTTGCACCCCTAGTCCATACTCCAGGTAACGATTAATTGATTACTAAATTAGTTGATGATTATTTCAATAATGGATTAATCACGATTAATCCGATTAATTGTTTTAGCCCTGATCCCTTTAGTTATTCTTTGATCTCATGTCATACAATTCAATTCAGTTTATAGAAAATAAGCCAAGTTATTGCTAAATTGTGATAAGAAACAGAGCACATCCCTCACAAATTATCAGTTGAATGCAGAAGCGCGAGTCGTGGCTTTGGACTGGAACAAAATTTGAACACTAAAGTGACAAACACCAGTGCACCACAGTGAGAGTATTTAGACGTAATTATTGATTATTTATTATGCAATAAAATGTTTCAGGTGTATTTTATTTATTTTTATTTATATAGATGCAGGTATTTACATTCTGATTATATGCATTTAAAAAAAAAGAAAATAAATAAAATTAAGTACGATTTTTATTTTTTATTCTTCCTTATTATTTACATTTTTAACTTTGTTTACCAAAGCACTATCTTAGCAGCTAAAGCTTATCTTAATTGGCTTATCAACAGGACAGTGGTCCCAATAGGCCAGCATTTCTACAACAGAATGGGTAAACAAGTATCAATGTGTTGCTTTGGTCTAATCAAAGTCCAGTTGAGTCCAGTCTTAAGCTGATTAAAATGTGGAGTGGAACTTTAGATTTGGGGTCAAGACACATTTAGTCAAACATTATGGGCCTGAGATTAATTAAAACTCTACAGACTCAAACCTTGGCTTATAAGAATGGTGGAACATGTTTACTGTTTAGATATACCGGTAACTGGTTTAAAATCTGAAAGGCCTATTTTAGAAATTATGTTAAAAGTCCTTATTATAAAGAAGGAAAAATTGCTCCAAACCTCAAAAGGATGAACGAATGCCACCAATAAGTGATCTCTAAAGCATTTCCTATCTCACTCATTTGAAAATAAACTTTAATGGGTGTTAATTTCTTTCTAATGCTTTTTTGTATTGGGTGTAAAACGGGTATTATTTGATAGTGTAGATCAGTTTTTGCTGATGCTCTATGAATGAGGCCATTGATTTTTATATCACTGGATTTTACATTGTTAATTAGGGTTGAATTATAGAAAAAACAACGATTCCTCTAGTCAAGCTTAGTCATTTATTAGTAAAGTTTATGAATGCATTATGTTTACTCGCCAGCGTATTTAAGTATAGTGGTCCGTTACACTCCAAAAGCTATGCTGAGAATCAGGCTAATACACTCCTTTTTCTTTTTATGCACCAGTCAGGAGGACAAACGCTGGTTAAGCTGAAACTATTAATTACAACTGAACTGTGCTGTGTAATAAGCATAATGAAACACTGTGTTTTTAAACACATTTACCTCCTTACTTGTTGACATGGGGGAAGCCCTGTGAAAACCGTGCTGTTAAGACTGTCATCAGCTCACTGAAGCTCAGACAGCTTAGAACAAGTTTAAAAGAAATCGCTCCCAACCCTGGTCAGGGGTTCATGCTTTGAAGGCTGTTTGTAGAATGATCACAACACAGCTTTGCTCTTCAAGACTCCTTTATTTGGCCGATCCGAGGTATTCTTTAAATTATATTTTATCTTATTAGCAACTTGCATAATATGAAACTCTCGGAGAGGATGCATGTCTACTTGGACTGGGTGCTTCTAAGGTCAGAGCCCCTGACTTGGGACACAACCATAGATGCAGCTGGCATATTGATCCACGCATGAGAGCAGAAATAAACACTTTTCCACACAACAATAACAGTTAAGTCTTCTGACTTTGGCCTTTGGACAAGCAAACTTTCAAGGCCACAGAAATAAAACTGTGTACATGCTTGTGGTTAGTGCAAAGGAAAATCTGAATAAAATTGCATAACTGAAAAAAAAAAAATCATTCAGCCGTAGTTCCAACACTACTTATTGATTAATGGTCAGGCAGAGTAAACATTTCTGTGTATCATGACAATGTACATGCTTTAATTAGAGACATATTTTGTAAAAACAAACCATAAATAAGGGATCCTTGCTCATTCTTAAATTAGAATAGCATAGTGTTGTTGACATAACTCCAGCTCTAGTGGCTGATTCGGGATGTCCTATCCAGTGAGACATATTAATGAATGAAGTGCTTGAAGGAAGTTTTAATAAAAGATAAATACCTTCATGTAGAATTGGTTAAAGAAAAAAAGCAAAATGTCTATCAAGTGTACAGAGAATTGGACCTGAGAGAAGCAACTGGTGAACATCTCTGCGCTGTCATCAGGCAGAAAATCCAAACATACAAAATAGGGTTGAAAAAATTTATTAGATTCATTGTGATTAATTATTGAAATAATCGTCAACTGTTAATCATTAACTGGAATATAGAGACTTATACTTGCCTTTAGCTGACAGAGCGTCCCACAATGAGCAGCAATTATACCAAAATTGTAAAAGAAAATTATGTAAACATTTTGCACTTAAGATGAAAACATGTATCTGTCAATATTCTCTATCCAGAACTCCAAAAGTGAAAAAAAAAATTTTTTCAGTGGTATAATTTAGTAAAAAATCTTCACTTTTGGCTATCCAATTATTAATCGATTAATTGAAAAGATAATTGACAGATTAATCGATTTGTAAAATACTCTGTAGTTGCAGTACTAATACAAATATAAGGTGTTTTGCTCAGCTAAGTAGGATACAACATTTTTTACAACACACACCTTGTTTGGAGGTACACAGTTCTTTCTAGTTAAAAGCAAAATATGTTATTAATTGCAGTTATCTAATCCTGTTTTCATGGTTCTACCGGCTACTAAGCCTGTAGAATCATATTACAGGAAATGGAGAAGACTTGAATTCCACTAAGCATAAGAAAAAATTACTTTCTGAAAGAAAATTGTTTAACTTTAAAACATTTTTAGTTTCACATTTCTTCTAGTAGGCATGCTTGTTCCTCTATGAAATCTGCACAGACTGTGTCAAAATATAGTCTTTACCTTGGCAAAATAACTGCATTTTGTGTTTAACTCACATTTTATGGTGAATTGACTTTTTACACTACTTAACTTAAACCTAATTTGTTTTATTTTCCTTCAGTCTGAAAGGAGGAGGAGAACATGGCGTTTTCCTTGAGTGTGACAGCATGGTTGAGAGCTCAGTGCTAAAACACTTGAAGGTTTACAAGATCCGGCGAAATGTGAACATCAGCCTCTGTCCGGAGCTGTCGGTGTGGGCAGTACTTTCACAGCAAGGAAGCCCAAATCAAGACACATTTAAACCTGAGCTATCTGACCCTGGAAAAGCTCTGGTGTGGGAGGCTGATCCCCGAACTGCGCAAATGGGGTGGAGACTGGTCATGCAGAGTCAGATTGACCCCTTAGAGATCATTTCATCTTGTCAGAAAGGAGACACAGAAGATTACCACAGACATCGCTACTCAATAGGTATGATCTACAATTGAGTGTCCAGTTTTTATCACATAAGCATAAATGATTTGAGGAGTCAGATGAGTATATATATATATATATATATATATATATATATATATATATATATATATATATATATATATATATATATATATATATATATATATATATATATATATATATATATATACATATATTGTTGATATTATGGCATTTATTTTTTCTCTCTCGTACCACATAGGACTTCCTGAGGGAGTAAATGATCTTCCCCCTGGAGTAGCACTACCACTGGAGTCTAACCTTGTCTTCATGCAGGGTATCAGCTTCAGCAAGGGGTGCTACATCGGTCAGGAGCTCACGGCCAGGACTCATCACACTGGGGTAATTCGGAAACGCCTCATGCCAGTACGTTTCTCATCTCCAGTCCAACAATTCGGGGAAGGAGCCACGCTCCAGACGCAGTCTGGCAAACCAGCTGGTAAACATCGATCTGGCGTCGGGGAGCTGGGTCTGAGCCTAATTCGCACCGCTCATGCCAAAGAAGTGTTGACGCTGAAATCCTCCGACGACACAACAGTGACACTTCAGGCCTCTGTGCCAGACTGGTGGCCTACAGACGTAAAAATGAACTGAAGAGGACGTTTTGTTGCTCCTTGAAATGTGACGCATATCAGAGCTGACATATTTAAGACAGACAAAACCCTCAAGAAGAGTTTAATTGCTTTGGAAAGCTTCTCTTATTTTCTAATATCTCTATTTCTTAATCTATTGAAAATTTAGTATTCATGTATAGAAATATAAAGGTGTTGAAGCATCGATTCTTATAAAAAAAAGACATTAAAAGTAACACAAACACTACTTTTATTCATGTTTGATCATCTTTCAGTGCAAATGCAAAATTCAGGCAGACAAGAATTCAGACAGCAGCGAACCCATTTGCTTTATTATAATAGTTTTCACTCAATGTGGATTTTGTTGAGATGGACACATTATTCCTGATAAAGGAGGTGCTGCCCTCTAGTGGCCTGTATAGTGTCTCTGATCTGTTGCAACATGGTCTCTAGTTGCAAATTTGACGTTGAATGATCAAGACGTTTGAAGTCCTCGTTGCACATCAGGCACTCGATAATGTGAGCGACTCTCTGTAGGTCAAACGCTGCGTGGTAAGGTCCAAGGGTGGTGAGGGTCTCTGAGAGATGTCGTGAGTAATCGGAGGAATCACCAGAGGAACAGGCATTCAAAAAGGCCATCCGATTTTCAGCAACGATCTTCAAAAATGAGGCAAATTCACTGTAATCAATGCCTGAGCAGGCTTTCATAATGACCTGAAAAGAGAATTGGCCAACAATCACAACTAAGTTTTAAGAAAAATGATTTGAATCGTATATTTAGAAACAATCTCATTCACACAGTACCTGGCAATGCTGATGCCATGAATCCATGGTGTTTCTCCATTCCTCTATCTCTTTTTGAACAGAAGACAGCTCATTTTGTAGGAACTGCCACATGATGTCAATATTGCAGCCATTAAGCCAATTATGATTAATGGAGATAGTATCCTCCTAGAAACAAAAGATCAACAATTCAAATGTGTATATTTACCTACAGGTTCATGTCAGTTATTTAGAGTAACATTGAAGGGTTAAATAACCTCATTAGTTCAATCTAAGAAGTTAGCTAATAGATTCTTAGTGATACATTTCAATTGTTTATTTCTTAGTTGCTGAGAAGGTAAATATGGTTGGGCCACTCCATAATATTAATATGGCTTACAGTCTGAGAAACCTGGATAAAATTAAGAGAATCACCAAAGTCTGATGATGAACAGAATATTTCCAGGCTAAAATGTAAGCAAATAATTTTCTCTGGAGTTTAACGTCAGAGTCTGGAGGTTTGGGGATGGGCCATGAATATATGTTGTTATAGGCACCTGAGCAATATCAACCTTGATAAAAGGATCAATACCTGATATAATGATGAAGATAAAAGAGGAAGAGGAGAATGAGAGACAGCAGACCAGCTGAAAGGCTGTTGCTGAAGCAACCTGGGTTTCCCTAACATCCGAGCAAAGATGCGGGCTGATCTTCTGCATGCACGCAGCTACTCCTGACCAGGTAATACTTGCACACACACATACTGTTGAGGAGGAAAATATTTGTGTATTTTTTTTTAGTTGTGCATTTGTGAGAAATCAAATATTTATACCTATTATTACAAATTTAGCGGTTAAAACAGATCCTTTCGCTTCAGCATTTTGAAACAGTGGTCCATGCCTTTTTAACCATTCGGCTGGATTACTGTAATGCACTTAATAAGGGTATTGTTGATTCATGCGTTTTCCAGATTCAGTGTGTACAGAATGCTGCTGCACGCCTTTTAACAGGTACAAGTAAATTGATCATATTTCCCCTATTTTAGCCTCATTACATTGACTGCCAGTGCATTTTATGATTGATTATTAAAAATCCTTTTAAAGCTCTTAATGGTCTTGCCCTTGTCCATACCTGTCTTAGCTGCTTCATCCCTACACACCCTCACGCTCCCTTAGATCAGCTGACCAGTTGTTACTGAGGATGTCAAAGACAAAACGCAAGCTCCGAGGGGGCTGTGCTTTTTCTGTTGCAGCTCCCTAAGCTGTGGAACGACCTTCCCTTGGCCATTAAACAGACCTCTTCACTTTCTGATTTTAAATCTCTTCTAAAGACCGATTTCTTTTCCTTGGCTTTTAACACAATCTGAGATGTTGACTTTGTCTTACTGCATTTCTTTTATTTTATTATTGCTTTTTATTTTACTATTACTTTTATACACTTTATTGTTTTTATGATTGTGTATAGCAAGTTGATCCTGTTGGAAGTGCTTTATAAATATGGTATTTTTCATAGCTCATAAGCCATAATCAAAGCTTACAGAAATGAACACTTTAAATATATCAGTGTCATCAATCAATACGGTTTAACTAATGAAACAAATTATTGAAAAAAGGGATATTCTTATTTTCAGAGGTGAATCTTTATAAACTGTAATGCATCTATGTTTTTTTTTTTCCACCTCTTACCAGATTGTAAACTTGATGGAACCAGCCGCTTGGCACAAAAATAATTTCACCAGCCTCTTGAATAATTTCAAGAGGCTGGCATGCTTCTTCGAACTGTGGGAAAAGGCCTCTGTCTTTGAGTTCAGCTGAAGTAACATCATACGGAAGGTTTCCATGGGTGTCTCGTAGAAAGTCCTCCTGACCCGGAGGATAGAGCAACCACTTTTTTCTCCCACAGATATTTGCAGACCAGCTGTATGAGCGGAATACATCAGCATGGAACGGCGTCCTGGAAAAAAAAGAACAATTAAAAAAAAGGTAACCCCTTTGCCAAGTTATTTTTTTAGATGATAAATGAACATTTTTCTACCATGAGCCTTTGGGTCCCATGTAGACGAACCGATAGTCATCCACATCCAGTGTATCCCAATATTCATTAAGCCAATCGGAGGAAAAGAATATTGGTGTGATGTAAACATTATGGTCTGGAAAATCCCTGTAGAAATATATTAACATGAATAACTGGAAATAACCAGCTGGAAACACTAGAACAGGTTTTAGCCAGTATAAGATTTTCATAGTATCATAACCCAAAGTAACTTATATTTTAGCTCAAAAATATAACGTTATTGCTTTTTAACCACAAAACACGCCTAAATCAGAGCCCATCTTGGTTTGGTTCATTTTTTTTTTTTAAACACCTATCAAGGGATCTTTGTCCAATTTGTCGACTTGCTCTAGTACGAACTGCCAGAATTGACAGAGACTCCTGGATATGTGTGTATCAGTGCTGGATAACTGAAAATTTAGGCATAATTGCCTTTATGACGGAGAAGCAAAACCTAATGCTTCTATATTCAATAGTTTTAATATTTATAATACTGATAGATCAATGACAGGATCTCCTGCTAAACTAATTAAACATGCCAAATACTTTTATACCTGATATTTATATTAAGTGAATAGCAAGGTGAATCTTGTTAGTTAGGCTATCTGCAGCTGCAATCAGTCAATTGAACAATTCAAAATATTGCACATTAACCATGTTTTCATAACATTACCATGGCTCATTAAATCTATCATGACTAATATATATAAATGTTTTCTGTTACGTTAGAAAGGAATGGATTTCCCTTTTTTAAACCATATAATCTAGTTTCAGATACCAATAATATCAAATTCAATTGAAATATAAACATACCTACTCAGCCTAGGTTATATTTTAGAAAAGTAATAACTTGCATCTTAAACTCCGAACTTTGTTTACTTGATTGGTTTGTTTCTAGGCTAAATATTTCTTACCAATTTAATTGACATGACTGACTGCTACCTTTAGTGTGAATAAAAATAAATTCACAAGCTAATAAAGGACATCTAGTAAGTTCAACCTCAGAAAAGTAGAGCAATCTTCAAAGTTTGGTTGTAAAATGATTCATGCCATTTTTTAAAGAAAATATAATAGACCTTTGTTGCTCTGTCAGACTACTGTTAGAATATGATTTTGATAACACTAAACACACGCAGACACAAACTATATTATTTTGGATGAGTATTATACCTTGACATATGCCAGTCTTTAAGATAGAGGCATCCTTTGGGTGAAGAGTGTCCATTCTGGATGTACTCCTTCCAGTAATGTATGAATTCTTTAAATGGCATTAATTGTTTAGGGTTTGCATTGTATTCTTTTGCATTGCAGTTTGCAACTGGGACAGAAGTCTCATCTGTAATAAAAAAAAGGTGCAATTAAAGAATATAAGTTCATATGATGGTATCCGTTCAAGCTGATTATTCAAAAAAAAATCCTTATTTACCAAACTCTTGCAGCAGGTTCTGAAAATGTGGTTTCCCCTCCTCTGTCACCCACTGTTTCCTACACTTCCAGTTCTCTGTGAACCTTTTAGAAAACATGCACGGGTGATTAGGCAGCAAGTACTTCTTGAAAAACTTAGAGTAGTTTAGCTCCTTGTCTATGTAGTCAACAAAATGAGAGGACCAGAACTGCTCGTAGGACTGTCTCGGGATTTTGACAAGGCTGCAGCAGTTGTGGTAGGCGTCTCTGTCCATCGTGTTAAACCAGACCCCGGCTAACTGGCTACCGACGTTAGCATTAAACTGTTACGCCGAAAAGCAATCGACGAGATTAAAATTAAAATACGTCCACGTCCGATTTAGTTACATTTAAAATACATATTTCACGCGCTGTCTTTTTTTTCCCCCTGTACGACAACAAATCACCATATGAATGCTATTTCCCGACGACGCAATGTAACACCGAGACTTTGGTTATGTCAACAATTTCGTTCCTTAAATGCTAACGCTGCAAATGCTCATTCGAAATTAAAAATACAACCGCCGTCACAGCCGTTATTGTCCCCCTTTATTGTCCTAGGAACCGTGACTTTTCACTGTTTCGTGCGGACCATAGACCTAGAAGAACGCACGCTGCTTATGGGTGTCCATTAGCTTACGTCAACCGCACCGCCATGTTGCGAGTGGCATGTTCTGTTCAACTGTTTTCCAGTTACAATTAAGATATTATTACTATTAGTAATATTAGCAGTAGCAGTGGTAGGATTATTATTTATTTTGATATACCTCCAGGGTAAAAACATGACTAAATGACTTAACAACAGCACTTAATATTATTGATTAATGCAGAATTGCTTACCTTCATATCTAGTTGTCAAAAGTAAAATAGTTTAACAGTATTAGACGAAAGTAATCTACAATGTTATAAAATCAAGAAAGCTTCTACCATTTTGATTCTTAAAAAAAGGAAAAAAAAATGTTAGAATTGTAAATATACAGTCATATGTTTATATTACTATTTTTTATGTATTTATTACTGTTTTCAAGGCTGCACTTTAAAAAATGATATTGTCTAGAGCTGTTTTAAACGAAATTTCCTTTTGTTTACACTATATACAAAATGACAAAACCTAAGTCTTAGTGGGCTAAGCCCGATCAATGACGCAATATATTGAGTATTTACTTTAAAATTCAAGAGTCCTTTTGTGTTTTGTTTTTTTCCCTTTTCTTTTTATTCAATTACTTTGTTCTACAATCTGATATTTTTGTTTTCTAATTGTATATAGGTTCTCTGTATGATTCTATTTGTAATATTAAACATAGTGTGCTCAGCTTCTTAAGATATTCAATTTACAATTTTGTAGAATTGTTTTGATATTTGACATTGGCAATACTTTGATTCTCCAATAAAAAAAAGTCTTAGTGGGCTGTCTAGCCACTCGCAATATGGCGGACACGGTCACGCATGCGTTCACAGCTGAGTGTGACATCACTTCCATCATAAACAGGAAGAAAACGAGGCAACGTCATGCTCAGGCTAATGTTTACGCTGTACAGTATACTGCGAGAAAAAGATCTAGAACTAAGACAGGCATTGTAATTTAATTACAAAGGTGCGGGTGAAAAATAACGAATCTGCCTGATTGGAAGCGTCCCCGGAAGTCAGCGTTTTTCCTGGGTTACTTTGAAGGAAGGATGTTCCCAATTAGGAAACGCAGATTACCAAAGACAGCAAAGTCGTGATATAAATTTACATTTACTTGCCAGCATATATATGCCAACACAGTAGTTAATTTGACTTTTACTTAGGTGATCTCGCTCATCTGCCTTTAAGATGAGCCGGGATGCTCCCATCCACACCTGGCCTGGCTCTTATTACATGAACAGTGAGAGGAGGTGGGAGAGCGGAACTCTGACCCTCACCAGGACCATTGTGCGCTTCATCTCAAGCCAGAGCAAGGAGTGCATCGCCAGTTTCCATCTATCCAGGATCATGGAGATAAAGATGGAGTCCTCTAGTTTCATCTTCAGTACCCTGACTGTGCTGGAGGAGGGAAACGTCAAACATTGGTTTGGTTCCCTCAAACCCAACAGGTTGGCGGTTTTTAACGTGCTGGAGCATTTCTGGAGGGAAAGGCTCCTTTCCCCCACCTCAGAGGTTCGGGGGGCTGAGTGTCAACCTTCTAAGGGAAGGGAGCTTATCAAGCTGGTGGCTGGGGCCCAGAGAAGACTGGAGGACACCGGGATAGTCCTCAGTCACCAGGGAGAGCAGTTTGACAACATGGTGCAGGGATTGGAGAAGATCGACTCTGATCTCGGTGTTGCTGATAAGTAATTACCATGTTTTCTTTCCATTTAAACATGTATGATGGCACTAAATGGATGTTCTGTTTAAAAAAAAACAAAACAAAATGAAAACAGTATGAAATGTATAGCCTCATGCAGCATATTGCAAAGGATGCTTGCTTTTTAACTTAAAAAAAATGCTTACAACCCCAGACTTTAATGTATTATATATTTTATATTTTGAACCAACATAAACTAGTAAACTCCTATGAAGTATGTTATGGAAAGCTCTGTGTTTACACCTTGAAGCTTTCTCTTTTCAGTTCTTTTCTTCAGAAGAGATCACTTTGAGCAAACTTGTTAAATAACACTTCATGATGTTTATGCATTAAATATCCAGGAGACATTACAATAGGTTTTTATAGAATTGTAATCTTACTCAGATCAAAGAAGTTACTTTGATTTACAGAAGGCAGCGCTTACCAATCAGGCTTACCTCTCCTGAAGCAGCCCTGAATCACCATTAAAGAGGCATTTTATACAACTCCAGTGTGCCATATCATCACATCTTACATGTTTGCAGATGAGGAGACATCCAATGCTCCAGCCTTATTAAAATATTACACAGTGTCCCAGATAAAAACAGAGAATTCACTGTTAAAAATGATACACTCTATGCCCCCATCTCATTCTCAAATCTCTGTTATGTACATAATGAAGATGATAACTATATATCCGGTATATCAGGACAGAAGAACTGTTCTAATCAATAATCCACTTAGGAAAAGAAATCATTCTGACACACAACAGGCTGGTAATATTAGGTATTAACAGACTCACATGTCATTGATAATAATATTCCTAACAATTAGAAGTAAAAATGATCCACACCAATCCTGTCTAGTACTGACTGTAGAGGTTTGATGTCCCATAGCAGGATGGATCTCCATCCAATTCATGTCTTTTGGAGCATATAACAGGTTTTTGCAGGATTACCATACACAGTTTCTTATAACTTTTTTTTTCCCCTTCAAACTTGGCTTTCATTTTACCACTCCTCCAGGAAGGAATGGTTGTGTCGTGTGCGGCTAATTGTTGCCCTTTAAACAGAATCTCCCACCTGAGCTGTAGATCTAAGCCACTCCCTCAAGCGCCATTAATCATGAGCCACCATTAGCATCATTTTCTGCTCCTCTGATTATTTTTCTCTATCTTTTCAGTTTCAGTCATGTCTTGTTAGGATTGCAGTTGGCCTTACTTGTTGCATTCTTTTTGGTGGATTACTGCGTTAAATTCTGCTGTAAAAATCTACAGTGCTTAGACTTGGTTTTATTTATGGCATTAGAGTAGATGTGGGTAAATAGAAATGAATTTCTTATAACATTTTTATTTGATAAGAAATCTAAAAAACACTTGTTCATAATTTTGAATTCTATTGATGATTTATTACTAATGTGAAATCTTTCTAAAGCATATATGAGTTTGTGGCTGTAATGTGACAAGGTTTACAAATACGCTCATGGTACTGTACATTATTTGCTTCTTTTCAGATTTCTCTCAGAACTTGAGTCTCCTTCCTGGTGGCCTTTTAGTAAACTCAACTGGAAGTTTCAGCAGGATGCCAAAGCTGAGGACGCTGCCAAGGCGGCAGCTGCAATCTCATCGGGCAAAGTCTCTAGCAGGAGCAAGGTGATTGCAAGCATCCCGGCAGTGCTGTCCAAAGGCGGAGACTCGGAATTAAAGCCTGGATGTTTGGTGGTGCTGGTTTCCTCATTGGAGGCACAAGATACCAACTGCCACCTCCTCCATCGATTTGAACGGAACGAAATTGATGAAATTAGGGTGCACAATCCCTACGAGATCACAGTTAGACAGAGGTTTATAGGAAAACCAGATATATGTTATAGATTCTTGTCAGCCAAGATGCCAGAGGTCTTGTCCGTGTTAGAGATGCAGTACAAAAAGAAGATGGAGTTGACAAGGGAATACGAAGCCTTTAAGGCAACTCAGCTGGCATCTCCTTCCATCAAAGAAGGGACAAACTGGAATGAAGGTAAAACAGTTGTTTTGATTTCCTCTGCCATGCTTTAGCAGATTTGACCACTGAGTGGCAGTAGTGATCTGTGTTCTCAGCTTGCTGCATCCAGAAATTAAGTCACATGCAAAAACATTTCATCATGGCTAATGGTGTTTCTTTGTGACAGAAATATAATTTAATGAGTCACTTCACCCTGATTGCCTCAGTTTTCTGCACATTGAGTTTGCTGTCTGGATTTTTTTTAAATAAAAAAACAAACTGTATGCACTTTTTCACCACCTCCACCCAATAGAAGCAGGTTTGATGCAGAGGTGCCAAGACACTGAGCTCCCAGTGGAGGTCCCGGCAGGAGAGCTGTCCCAGTTGCAGGTGCAAGTTCTCCAGCCATCTGTCAGTCAGGCTGAGGCCCAGGAACTCAAACAGGTGAGAAAGCTGGATTTCCAAGGCCTGTATAAAAATATAACGGCTCTACTGGGGCTTAAAGCAGTTCCATATTTGTAAAAACAAGACAGGTGGCAGTAATGAAAAGGCCCACATGTAGTCTGCATAGTGTCACAAAAACGACGCATGCTGTTATTGTAAATAAGCTTACATTTAACAGCAACACATATTTTTCATCTTTCCATTCCAATCCACAATCTGCTGCTGTGATTTATTTTATTTTTTTATCCCATGTCTTTGAAATGTTATTTGGTGAGCCCACAAACCAAAAGTCCATCCTGGGTTTAAGAGAGGAAAAGAAGTACGGTCAGTTATTTGGTCAGTGCCTTTTCCACTCAGTACCTCACAGTGCTGAGAGCTGTTACAGACATGGTCTGTGGTGGCAAACTCTAAACAGTGACGCAAATTCAGGCGTTTTACGCTGACATTTTTTTTCTCTTATGTTTGTGACTCACTACTTGAGGTTTCTGAGAGCTTGAAACTATATGTGAAACTTACAGTAAGCCATTTCTTTCATAAGTTTAGGCCATATGCAAGACTAAAATAAATAAAAAAAATATCCTACAGTATACACTCACCAGACGCTTTTTAAGGTGCACTTGTTCAGTTGCTTGATAACAATAGTATTAAATAACCTAAACATCGGCTATTTGTTACATTAAGGTATCTAGATATGGTGGGGTTCAGAGGGAACTGCAGGATGAGAAAGAGATGAAGTTTATGTCAATTTTAAAATGTTGATGTTGGGGGTCAGACAGGCTGCTCAAGTATTTCAGAAACTGGCGATCTGAGATAATCATTCACCTTCATCTGATATTTATTGAAAACAGTATTAAAAAGGTATACATATTTATTGAGGGCCATTAAGAAAACTTGATATCAGAGTAGAATTGACAGGATGGGCATGGCGGAATAGGAGTTAAACAACCACTACAACCAAGAACATAATCTCTGAACACATCCAACCTTGAAGCAGATGAGTTAGAGCAGCAGAACACCTCACTGAGTGCCCTTCTTGTCAGCTATGAAAAGCAAACCTACCGTAGGCTCAAATCACACCGATTCACCTAAGACTGATTTGAGTCAGCTACAACCCCCATATAGTAGATTAAGAAATTGATTTACAGATTAAAGCACAATCCCTTCTTCCTTTTAATGGTAGTCTAGGCTGATGATAGTGGTTTAGCAGTACAATGGTTTATCATGGCACACTTTGGGCCTTTAGTACCAGCTGAGCTTCTTTCAAACTCCATAGCCTACCTTATCATGATGAGCATTTCCACCCTGCTGACCATAGAGTAACTTCTGATAGATGCTTCACATGTCTCAGATAAACTAACTGGTTTTCTTGAAAGTATTACTGAGTTTTAGTCTACTTAAATTACATCTATGGTTACCAGATCTCAGTCCTATAAAAGAAGCATGGGATGCAATGGAGCCAGCAAATCTACAGAAATTTGTGATGGTATCCTGTCGTTTGAAGTCAAAATCATGGAGGTTTCCTTGTTCGTTTTTTGTGCCATGGAGGGTGGTTCTTAAGGCAAAAGTGGTAATAAAATGACCAGTCAGTTTAAGTCTCCCTATCCTGTCCAAGCTCATATAATAGCATGTGTGAAACCAGACTGGAAGCTGAAGTCCCCTAAAGTTTCCTAGACCAACCCGTTGTCATAGTATTAGGTTTAATTGTTCAAAGGAGTCCTTGATAGGGCTGCAGTATCTTTTGAACGCACTTAATGAATATGCACCTATCTCTGTGATTCATTGTTATGACCCTTTGCTATAAGTTTTATTAAATATTACACAGCACTAACTCTGTCTTATAACTCTCGTTTAAAAGCATTAACAGTGCTGGCTTGGTCGTAAAGCTTGGATCGCCTGTTGTGCTTTTAAATGTTTTATTGTTCTCTGCTGATAATGGCTCACAGTTGAAAGGCTGCCAGTTAAAGAACTCTTTGCAGTTGCAGTGTGCACGCCCTGCTCTTAATATAATTCAACATGAGACTCAAGTTGTATACAAATCCCCTGTTTTAAGGCCTTGATAAAGTGCATTTACCTGTACTTATTTTATCCAGGTGTTAGAGACTTAGCAGGAAGTACAACAAAGCATTGACATTTGTTTTTAAAGCATCAAAGCGTGTGTTTGGAAAGATTTAAGACATGCTGTTGGAGCAAGGGATTTGTATCCTTGTGTTGCAACTTTCATTTCAGTATTTTTAGCTTTACACACTTCCAACATTTCTGGCACAACTTCACCAATTTCCAAGGTGCATGTGAGGTAAAAACTCACCCACCCACTGTATTTGAAACCAAGGCGTTTCATCTTGTGGCCCTCTTCAGGGTCATAAACACATTTATTTCTTTTTAACTTCGTATGTGAATTGACCTCGAGGTATAATGCTGTCATGTCAACCTGATTGGGAAGTCCCAGACCTCAGTGAGTGAATGCATGTGCTTCTTGGAGTGTATTGACATTATCCGCTTTCTGATTCACTGTGTGTGGCTGTTTAATGCCCATGTGAAATGTCCACAGACAGTAGCTGGTGGAACCTGACCTAATGTCAGCCACCACATGAGTATGGTTTGCATGAATGTGTATAATAAAATAATACAAGTTTAGACACAAGGGTGGTGGAGTTGGGAGTGTTTATTAGATTTGCTTGGCAGAGTTTGGTATATCTAAACTTTCCCATAAATCATGACAAACATGGTTTTTATACCATTGACATGTAGTTACAATACTCCATAAACCAACAAAAAGTAGAAGATAAACAATATTGTTTGGCAAAAGAGGGTCTAACACTCTTTTCTTAGTGCATTCTGAGGTTTTGGTTGCTGAATATTTTTTTTATTCGTCAGCGTGACTAACCGATGTTGCATCACAGAACAGGAGAAAGTATATTTTGGGAAACTGGAGAACAAATATTATGCTATTTGAAATTATTACACTTTTTAATGTAATTATTTGCATTGATTTTTACACGAACCAAAATGTCATCCCTCTACCAAAAGTTTCAAACCCCTCAGACTTTTTCCACATAACAACCACACATTTCGAATGATTCAATTGGGATTTTAAATTATTAGACCAAGGCAGTTGGAAACGTGAATTTAAAAGATTATCAAGGAAGTGCTGATTAAATAAAGTGGTGTGTTTTTATATGATCCTCCCTAATCTTTTCTTTTTTTGGGTCAAAGTTCTGCTGCAGTAAGAGGTCTATGTTTTTTGTGCAATAAGAGGAGTTTATTTCTACCAACTTTTCACCAACTATTGACTGAATTTTTTTCCGATTCATCCACAAAGAACAGCTAAGGTTATGCTGTGATCAATGAAGCACATAGCAACACTTAACATGTAACAAGTGATGGAGATGAGAGCACAAAAACAACTAAGAGTTTTTTCTCCTTGAAAATCATTTTCCAAACATCAATTTATTTTTATTTATATTCTGACCAAATATTTTCTGTCAAAACTTTTCCAGCAGCCTGAAATAACATCAGTTTTTGCATTCATAGGGATTTTTTTTTCTCTCTAATATTGATTTTACTTTTAAAATTATTTTCCCCTTTCAGATCGCATTTTTTTTCCCTTGAATTTAATTAAAAGACAAAATAACTCTGTACACTTTATATATAAGTATCTTAAAGTGGTACAAACTAAAGAAGAAATATTATGTGATATTAGGGCTGAAACAATTAATCATGATTAATCAATTATTGAAATAACCGTCAAATGATTTAGTAATCGATTAATCGTTAACTGAATTATAGAGCCTGCAAAACATGCCTTAAACTGACAAAGCAACCCACTTACAGGTCCACCCCATTAAAATACAAATTTCACCTGCTTTGCAGATCAAATGTATGTATGCTAACAAGTTTTTGGTAAAAAATAAGTTAAATTTGGCCTCACCTTACCAGAGTGCTTTCATCTCATATTTTTCTCCTTTACAGGCACACTGTGTAACTTTTCAACACCAGGGACGGTATACCTGTAACTCCAAGTGTTTTGCCTCAATTAAACATAGAAAATAATAACAAAGATTTTATACTATTTTTATTTGTTTTACTATAATTTTTTTCACTATTTAATTATATACTATCTTGTACCATTTTATTTCAAAGACTGGATACTAGGAGCAAAGTGTTAACTTACCAGTCTAATAATACAGTTGAGTTGATATATGTGGTTTTGGCTAAATTTAAATCAGTTCCATGTATGCCGATGTTTACTAAGGCTCTGTATGGCCAACATGTAGTACACTGAAACTGATTTACAGTTAGGTGATTTTAGCCTATTCATCCATTATTATATTATTACTTTGTAACCTGGTGTCTCACTCGGCTGATTTGTAGCAAAAATATTCACACAACTGAGTGTATGCTCCTGTGTGGTTTTCTGTTTGTGAGCAGATGCTGATGCAGCTGAAGAACCTCGCACTGGAGGCGGAGACTGAATTGGAACGGCAGGATGAAGTCCTGGACGTCCTGACGAGTTCAACGGACCGAGCCACCATGCAAATTGGGAAGCACACATATCGCATGAGAAAATTGCTGTAGTCCTGACTGATGAGAAAAATGAAGCATGCTCCATCATGTGCCTCAGAGGGCTTTCTGCTTAAAGAAACCATTAAAGACTCTCACATGATCCTAAGATTCAGCGGAACTTAATGTTATTATGCAGGGGGCTATAATTTCTAGTCAAGAGGGAATGCTTAAGCATTCCCACTTATTGTTTTTCTGTTTTCCTTTATTATTATTATTCCGTACGTTTTTGATCGTTTAACTAGTTCCGCAGTTTTCAGCCCATTTCAACAAATTTGGTATCAAAACGTTCAGCTTGTTCAGGAGAATGATGCTATATCTTTTGGTAAAGATATTTTTTGTAGTTTTCGCGATATTCAGCCTTTTCTGCGATTTTCGGCCCCATTAAAATGCATGTAGAATTTTCAGATTTCTGCAAAATTCAGCTAAAACTTCAATATCTTTGACCTTTAACTACTTCAGCATACTTTCAGCTAGAAACACCATTCAACTTTTAAAATGTTTCTGTATCTTTCTGCTATTACGTTTAACTCAGCTTTTTGCTAACTTTTACAGTTTTACTTCAGTGAAGCTTCGAACTTTAAAAGAAATTTTAAAGATTTTCAGATTTATAATGGAAGTCGATGGACGGAATTCTTCAGCTGTCAGAGTGCGAGCTCTAGCTTTTGAGCTGTTCTGGTTTTTCCGAACAAATTCTTCTCACTCCCTCATTTTTCACTCAATTGAAATACATTTTACATCAAAACGTAGGCATTTTTGTCAGGATTCAGCAAATGTTACCCTCATTTGTCGGGGGGGGGGGGGTTTACAGTTTTCCTGCAGTTTGGCCCAGACCGCGAAGAAGTCCACACTTCCCCAAAAGAAATCCAATGAGAGACTTTCCAAAAATCACAGCGTTGTCAAGGTAACCAAGCTTCAAAGGGATTTTACCTCTGCCACTTTAAACAGCACATTTTAATCTAATGGAGGGAGACAACACTGATTTAACATTTGGTGGATACAATATGACTACTGGCCATGACCCTTCCCTTCACATGCAACCCTGATAGACTTTCAAAATAAGACTTCGGGGACCCTACAAAATAAAAGCCCCTACATTAAACTCATATTTTTTTTCCCCCAGCATATGGCTCAACATTATGACCTAAACTCAACCACTTTTTTTTTAAATTAGACTCAAGGGGGCT
>NW_015150492.1:1859824-1882121 GCF_000732505.1 Cyprinodon variegatus
GTTTTTCTAGAAACTTGGGAGACATTACATTTAGACCCCTTCTAGTGCCCAAATTAAACACATTTTTGATATCATGTATGGTTTGGCTGTGAAGCTTTTAAGATGAGTCTGTTTCTGCCATTTTACTGCCAGATGAATCTACCCTACAAAATCTTCAGATGATTCAATTGTTTTCTGCAGTTTGAAGTTTCTGATGACTTCCTTTCACATTTTCATATGTTCCTCAGCTCGCAGTTTCTTTCACTAATTTTGATTATTTCGTTCAGCAAAGAAAGCATTCCCACTTTGCTGTTTCTGCGAAACAGCTTTTTCTAGTTAGTCCACATCTTTCTCCCTCTCCATTGCACTTGGACTCAAGACAAATTGAATATAACAATGCAGTGCAAAACATGAGCTCATAACACATTTTTGGCATCCAGGTTCCTGTGAATTAATCTATCATTAAGAAGCCATTCCCGAATAAGGACGGTTAGTTAAATTATAAACCTACATTTCTTATCTTTGTTTACCTGATACTCTTGTCAAAACACATGCTAAGCAATTGTGTGAGCATGACAACAATCAACGTCTAATTCAAGCCTCTTGTGATTGGCTCCCTGTTTCATTCACAAAGAAAACTAAAACGTGTCCAAGATTGAAAGCTCTCCAGATTGGAACGTGACATCATAATTTTTCCGCTTTATTCACGGGGACAAACATAAAATTTCAGTAAGTACCTTTGAAGTATTTCACAGTTTTGACACGCAGTTCCAGCGTGGCGTCCTCGTCGCACACAAAGATGGTGTGCGGGTGCTGCTGGAAGGCCGACACCGTCCACATGTGGTTCACCCCCTCCTCAATGGCTTTGTACAGAGCAAAGGCCTTGTGAGCCCCTGTGATCAGAATCATCACCTGTGGGGGAACAGGAAGGTTAAACAAACAGGAGGAGGAAGGGTTGCGTCAGGATCTTTGATGTGTACAGAACATTATGACCTCCTTGGAATCCATTACGGTTCCCACTCCCACAGTGAGAGACATGGTGGGAACCTTGGAGAGGTCGTTCCCAAAGAAACGAGCGTTTGCCACAATGGTGTCCTTTGCCAGTGTTTTCACTCTGGTTCTGGAAACAAGGCTGGAGCCGGGCTCGTTAAAGGCGATGTGGCCGTCAGGGCCGATACCTTCAGAGAGGATAAGAGAGACGAGAAGCTGAATGTCAGCAGGAAAGAATTCCAAGATCTGCTTACAGAAATTCAAAGTTAAACTTTATTTGGTTTTTAACATAGTGCATAATCATTCTAAACTGACCTTTTTCCATCAGAGAAGAAGGAACTAGATTCTGTATATATATATTAAAAAAAAACTTTTTCCTTCTTAGTTTTCAACCTTGAAGATTTAATATGCTGGATTTGGAAACCTAGACAGCCTTTTAAAAATACCTGTTAAGTATAGATATTTAAGGATTTAAAGAGGCCTGCTGTTTAAGAGATGTTGGCTGCAATACCAGCTAATATAAGGATGTTAAAACAGCTTCTGTTGTCAAATCTGAAATTGTTTAAGTAATGTTTTGAAATAAAAACATCCGGCTTTTATTAATCACTCTAATGCACAATGTGCTGTAAATGGGTGCTTCATAAATAAATTGAACTGAATATGAAAAGTTTTCCGTTTTGTATCTAAATAACTAAGAACTACTTAAATGGAGCTTAACAAATTAATGTAATTAGTTTATTCAGTAAAACTTTTTATATACAAAAAGAAATTGAAATTGGCTGAAAGCAGGGCCGGCAGACCCCAGATTGTAAATCTCACATTATTACCTCCAACAAACAACTCAATCCCTCCGGCTGCAGCAATCTTCTGCTCATAGGCGTTACACTCAGCCTCTAGGTCCTCTGCGTTCCCATCCAGGATGTGAGCGTTGGCCGGATCAATGTCGATGTGCTTGAAGAAATTGTTCCACATGTAGGAGTGATAGCTCTCCGGATGAGCACGGGGCAGACCTGTAGGACAAAGGTTTGTGTCAGTAAGAGAGGAATACATCAATCTGCTTCAACTGATGAAAACTCTAAGCGAAGAAAGTTACAGAAAAGCCTTTTATTTCTCCAAAGAATTTAATTTATTGTTAAGGTCTCAAAAAAAAACAGACATAAAAATAAAAATTGCTTTCATTCCGTTATATGGATGAAAATTTTGAAAAAACTAAGTAGGTCAATAAAAAGATTTCACCAAAATCATCAAATCTTGCTCCAAATTGACTGTATTTTGTAACGTAGTATTTCTCCTGCTTTAAAGAAGCTGTTCTTTCATCTTCAATTGAAATTTCCAAAAAGGAGAAAAGAAATTGCCATGTTATATATATATATATATATATGCAGTGCATTTTATTTGAATACAAGTAGGTAAAAGGTAAGTTCTATTTAAAAAAAATGGAAGGAATTGATAAAATGGTGTATTCAATACAGCAGGAGAAACAGCGAGATAAGGAAAGGAAAAACAAAGCCAACAGATAGTGACAGAAATCTGCATGAGTCGACAAAAACAAAAAATGGTGGGGGTGTGTTCAGAGCAAATGTAATCATCTAAGCAGATGGACAGTCATCCTTGGCAGAGATATGAGAGTTTGCTTCTTTTTTATTTATTTTTTTTAAAAAGCTGACACTGTGTTCTTTTCAGAGAGCACTGTTGACGTTTGTTTTGCCACGCTTTAAAAAAATAAATCGTCATTTTTTTAAATGACAAGAAGATACTATGCCCAAGGACTCCTACATTTATCATCATTGTAAAATATCTGCACCTAAATCAGTGTTTCAAATTATTGCTTGAACTAAAATACATAAAGCCTCAATACCCTTCCATATGTCAATACAGCCCCGACATTTGTTTTGATCTTACTGAACTATAGACATGTATCTGAGTGCAGGATAATCCCCCCCCCTTGTCTGTTTTATTTATTTTTTTTGTCTGTGTTTGTTTGTTTTCCTGTTGTTGTTTTTTTGCTTTGTTTTATATATGGTTAGGTGTGTGGATGAGTTTTGATTTGAATACAAAATTAAGAAAACCAGTTCAAGGAATTGTATTTAAATGCACTTAAATACACCGTACTACCTTTCTTGAATGAAAATATATATTTATAGAAAAATAATCACTCTGTACAATTCCTATAATTGTTATTTTAATTCTTATTATCAGTGAGATTGTTTTAGCAAGGCACTAAAAAGCTCCGGTACAAGCATCAGGAGGTTAAAACTAAGATTTTTATTTTGTAAACAGCCAATTTCTGATAAAACAATGACAAAGAGAGGAAATTACATTTTCCTTTAGCTAAAACCGTTTTTCTTCCAGGGCGTCCCTGTATTCAGTTGCATCCATTTCCAAACTAATCAGCCATTCAGGCCTGCAGAAAAGTAAGCATTCCCACAGCATGATGCTGCCATCACTATGTATGTGACTCCATCATCCAACTCAGTTTACATAATCCACTATTCTACTACACTGAGACTTTTTAACCATTTTGTGGAGTAAATGAATGACCACTTTATGTGGCTCCTCCTATAGCAGTGAATCACACTCACCCACATATTCATCCATGTTGAAGGTTTTCACATATTTAAAGGAAAGGTCTCCGCTTTTGTAGAACTCTATTAACTTCTGGTAACAGCCGTAAGGAGTGCTGCCTGAAACAAAGCATATGATCAGAGGTAGTGGGAGCAGAAGCAGCCCTGCAGTGGGGTGGCTTTGTTACCTGTGGGTAAACCCAGAGTAAAGTATCTGTCTGCAGACGGTTTGAACTCGATGATCCTGTTCCGGATGTATTTAGCAGCCCACTCGCTGGCCAGATCATAGTCATCTAGAATCACCAGCCTCATGCTGCTAATAAAGCCCTAAATGATCAAAGAGAAAACTTCAACTACAACCAGAAAGAAAAAACAAGATCCGATATTTGAGCTAACGTTAGCAGCAATTAAAACTCCTTCGGTAGTTTAACTTTAACTCATTTCTTGTTTTTTACCCCTTATTAATTCTCTAGTCGCCAGTTTGGTTTTGCTTTTAGTACCAGAAAAACAACAGGGAGGAGTTTACCTGTTAAACCTGATGTTTCAAATCCAACTGTTCTCAGCAGCCAGCAGGCTCGGTGGAGTCACGTGACCAGCAGCGGGTGAAGTGACTTTAAAGCGGAAACTATGGAAGTCCGTTAGTGTCAAAACTCAACCAAAACAATCAAATTAACCTACAAAATAAATAAATAACATAAAATAAAAAAAACGGGAGAGGATGAGCATTTAGATTATACTTAGCATATTGTAGGTGGGTTTTAAATTAAAATGTATTACTATATTAATATTTGTCATTGTTACCCAACAATAAACTCAACCTTAAAAAGCACTTAGAATATTGTTTCCAAATTTACGATGAAGCATTAGGATTAGACAAAAAAAATATATAATAATAATAGTCATAATAATGGGAATAAAGTTATACTCTTATAACGTTATTCTCATAATATTACCAGGAGGGGAATAAAAACATAATAATACGAAATAAAATGTGTAATATTACGACTTTATTCACATAAAATTATATGATAAAGTTGTAATTTTATGAGTTTGAAGTCATGATAGAACAAAATTATCAGTTTATTAGTCTTTTCATAAAAAATATTCAAAAAATATCTGACCAGCACAAACTACCTATAAGTAATTTGAGCTCTGTTTGTGTAACATAATAGCCTAATAATTTGATGCTGATAGGCTAACAGGTTTAATATTTCCTTATTTGAAAAACCGATACAAAAATTTTAACTTCATGATATTCTCAGCAGTCCACGTTTCATGCAGGGGATGACCACAAAGAGTTCTGATTAAATAACATTGACTTTATTATCACTTTATTACGACTTGTCATGTCTTTATTCCATAATTCTACAACTTTACTATGATAGTATTACAACCTGTCAAAAACAAAATTCTCTTCTTACTGTCATACAGAATAGTCCCAATCTTTAGGAAATAGCACAACATTCAATCCAGAAGAATTTAAGCTTCAAACTGCTCTAGTTGTTTACCAGAAACCATCCAAACCAATTTATCCTTGGTGCTGAACTTTGTATACAAGCGATAGATGGCAAGCATCTGATTCTTCTTACTGATGATAAAACATTCCTTTAACTGTTCACTCAACTGGCTTAGTCCAAAATTTATAGAAAGCAAATGAAGTTAATGTTTCCTTAAAGATAATAATAAAATAATTGAACTTTATTGATCTCACAGAACATCTTAACCCAACCCCTTGAGGAGCAGTGGGCTGCCACTGCGCTCGGCAAGCAATTGGGGGTTAAGGGTCTTGCTCAGGGACCCAGAGTGCAGGCTGTGAGAATCAAGCTGGGTATTTGCAACCTTCTCAGAGCACAAGCGCACTGCTCTAACCACTAGGCTACCCACTCCTAAGAATGCCTAAAAAAAATGACCCTTAAACATCAATTTTCCCCTCAATTACTTTGTTTTGCATAACGATATAACATCGTAATATCATTTCCAATAAACTGTTTTTTCTATTTGATACCCAGTGCAATAGCTATATATATATATATATATAAATGCATATGAATCTATATAAATACCTATGTAAGTACCCTGTGCATAACCCTGTATAATCTAAAGAAGAGATTCCAGCTGTCATATGTAAATATATATATATATATATATATATATATATATATATGGAGGCGCTATATATACTGTATATATCACATCTTACTTCCTTTGGCACTTTCTTCTTTTTGACTATCTCTAGCTGATGTAAGAATAAATTTCTCCAATGTGAGATCAATAGATTCAATCAATCAATCAAAATCACTTTTCTCTTAAGGGGGCAAGTGGCCGTGTTTAAATAGGGGAGTTCATATTTTTATGTACGTTTTATTTCATTAATCAGGAGCACCACTTTGTTTTCCAAATTAAAGCAAAGTAAAAAAAAAATGCTTCTTATTCATTTACAAAAACATAAGGGGTTACTAATCAGATAGTAATCTAACAAACCAGCAGTGTCAAATATGTAGTGATCAAAAATCAGCAGCATTGTTTTTGTAAATTGCTGAACAATCAAAGCCTCTCCCTTTTAGAAGGGCCTTTACGTGTGATCCAGGACCACTGAGATCCAGAGTTCCTCTGCATGTCTTGGGTCAGAAACACATGTTCTAATCATCCAGGTTTCTATTGGATCAAGGTCCAAGGATTGGATTGACCTGCACAAAGACTTGCCTGGAACAATGGTGCTTCTCACCTATTTAGTGTATATGGAATTATATCAAACCTAATGTCTTTATCATAAAATGCTTAGTTATTTTTGTAAACGGATCAATGATCCCCGAAGACTACCCATACCATTAAATCTGAGCCAATTTTAATGTATAGCGAGTTGTGTCTCAGTCTATGCATTGATCCACAAAATGTGGCATCATACCTCTGTAAGCCAGAGTCTGTGTTGTTGATTGATTGATTGCAGTTTTGGTAGTTTTCCAATATTCATGTTAAAATAAACCCTTTAGTGTGTTCAAACATATGTCTTTGTGGTAGAAATATATTTTGACACTCTGCTTTGGTGTAGAAAAGCTAAACAATCACTGAAGATCTTCAGAAACAATAACTGTTCAGATGACCAGCAGGTGCCAGAGGATTGGGTTTTATGTACAGAATTCTTTAAAGTTTCCAAAATGAGTGAAAACAATCAGTAAAACTGAAAGAAATGAGGCAAACAGAAACATGAGTTTAAATTTATTTTGTAACACTCCTTATGAGGGAAGATTGAAAACCCAATTGACATATTTGAAGGATCAGAGTCGTTGTTTTATTTGAAGTTTAGGTATCTGGGACATGGAGCTGTCATAGAGGTAGAGGAGTGATAAGTAAAACATTTTTGCTGCAGTGTAACATTAAGATGATGGTCCCAGAAGGAGACAGAGGCTGGATGCACCAGATAAGACAGTTCAGAGTCCATGTTACTCCTTCTTCTTGTAGTCCTCCAGGTGGGCCAGGATCCATCCAGATGGTCCCAGGATGGCTGCAGAGAAAACTCCCATTGCAACTGCAGTTTCCTGGACAAACGACAGAGGTGGAACAATCAGTCAGCTGAGTCGCATCAGAACAAGACTATCAGACTGAGTTTCTAAACAGGAGATAAGATAAGACCTCAGCATTAGATAAGATATCGCCTGGTCCACAAAGGAGCAAGTGATAAATGAGGGAATACAATCAGAAGAAATAAAATCAGTTTTGTTGGCAAAGATTGTGAAAAAAAGGAATTTGACTCCAGGTCTTATGAACACACACAGGGTCCAATAATAAAGATGTAAATTTTAGAGGGAGAGCTGCAACTAACGATTATTTTTGCTTAATCTGTTGATTTTTTTTTTTTCTTTCAATTAATAATCCAAAAACCAAAGACTCTTTAAAGAGGACCTCTTTACGAAACTGAACCAGGTGGAATCAAACCTTTTCCACTTGAGTAGTTCTGGATACAGTTATTGTTTTTTTTTTTATTATCATAAATGCAAAATGTTTATATATTTCTTACATATATAATTACTGCTCTAAGTGGGATGCTGTCAGCTAAAGGCATGTTTTACAGTCTCTATACTCCAGTTAAAGGGGAACGCCGTTTTTTTTGTTGTTTTTTTTACACTGGGCCCTTGATTTTACGTTATTACATCATGTTCTACTCACCCATATGAATTTTGTGTCATTTGGAGCTGTTCTGAAGATATTCAGTTCGGTTATATCCAAGTAATGTCTTCCTTTGGGCAAACAACTTGAAGGCACAAACTAAACTGTTCATAATTTATCATTTAAGGTACATCAGCATTCATAACATGTAGGCGAATCACTGTCCCCCAGACATCTATATATTTTTTCTATTTCTATTTTTTTTTTTAAACAAAGTGGAGTGTGTAGAACGTCGGAAAAGTCGCTGAATATAGTGAAAAAGCAGCTCAGTAGGCAACAATTACAGTCTAAATGGTGTGGGGTTTATGTTGTTCCTTCATATCCCTATCATATATGTAAATAAGGTGGTAAACGTATTTAAAAACTTTTACTATGGATATTACACTCATTATAAGTCAGGGTATCTGCATATTTCTGTTGTAACTCTAAAGGTTTCAGGTTAATCAGAGCCTGTGCTCGGTAGGAAGCCCAGATGTCAATCAAAGGGCCAATATGCTCATGAAAAATGAGTGTAGTGACCCTGTTTTTTAGGGTAAGAGTGCTGGTGAAGATTCTCATTCATCCATGTCATGGTTGTCAAGGACGTTTTGCTTTCCATCTCGGAAGCTTCTTCTATTCAAAACATCTGGATTAGCATTGAGTGTGCTACTTTATAGAGTAGCCCAACAAAACAGGGTCGGGTAACCGTGACTTTTTTTTTTTAAACATAACAGCTAGTTATCCTGTTATACGCTGGCAACAACCCTGGTCCACAGGTTCTGCATATTTCAGGCGTCTCCTTGCCGGCACACACAAACCCATACTAAAAGAAAGGCTGAAGTAGTTCAGGTTTGTGACTGAAAGGCATGAGATGGGGTTTGAATCCAGGTTGTGTCAGGAAAGGCATGTGATGTTAAAACTTTGCTGTCGCTGTGAACAAGTTGTTTTGACTTTCTGTGGCGATCCCTTATTATAGAAGAAACTAAGAGGAAACAAACAAACATAACATTTGAAATCACCATGTTTGAATGCAGTCACAATAACGTTTTGTTTAACAAAGGTAGGTTAAAACTAGGTAATTACATTGCTTTGGAGTTTATTTAACTTTAAATGTTAAAATACTCTCTAATGAGGATATAGAAGGATCGCTTTGGCATCAAGAACCTGCTAGACAATTGAAGAAGAAAGAAAACAATCAAGGTGTTTTAATTCAAAGAAGAGTTCCCTTAAAGTTGCACATGTGTGCTAATGGTTTAATCTAAACCCAACAACCCGCTTTAGTTGGATCATCTTAGTGACGATGTTACATAAAACATGTTAATATGAAGTCTAAGTAATTAGGAGTGGGGCTAAAAATATGCTGAAAAGTCTCAGGAAGTTAGCTTTGATGTGAAACAAAACCTCACAGAGCTCCAGCACACTTTAAAACGACCTTTAGAAAAGTAAAATCCATCAATATTTACTCTAAACAATAACAAATACGTTTAATTTCCACATAAAATCAATATCAGCTTTACTTATCTAAATAATCTGTAACAAAATAGCGAATACAGGCTATGACCTCCAAAGGGACAGATGCCACTTAGCTGCTAGCATTTAGCGGTTAGCTCCAACACTTACAAAGGTGCCGATTTTCTCCTTCGCCGGTCTTGTGTACAAATTCGCCGTCTGGGTCACAGTGTGTCCTCGCATGACGGGGGCGACGCGGCTGGCGACGGTTCTCAATAATCCTGGCATTTTTATTTTTTATTTGAGACTATGTCAGATACGTCCGTAGCAGTGAGAAGGTGGCGGCTCAATGGAAAGGAAATGCTCCGGTCTTACCTAAAATATTACAGACAGAACATTACTTATGGCGCCACCTGCTGGCTTGGAAGATGTCCTACATTTTTTTTTTTTTATACCGAAACTGAGATATCAGGGGACCTGCAGCAATCCTTTAGGTTGGTGAGAGCAATGTTTTAGCTTTAAAAAAAATAACTAAAGTATATCAAAAATATAGATATTTTTCACTTTAATGTATAAAACTGTTTTAAACATTTGCATGTATTCTGATCTGTTCATGCATGGGCCAATTAGACACCCTGTGAGGTGGAAACAATGAGTATCAATTGTAGGATGTTTTGTTTTTGAGTTCTATAACTCACCACCCAGGGCAGCATGGCCTTTTAAATGTCAGATACAATATGCACGCTCCATCAAAATTATTTTGCTTTTTTATGTTCCCAATTTTAGCATCTTTTTGAAGGACTGTAAGGATTACTGTACAACAGAATCAGAAGAATCAGAATCATATGTTTAGGAAATTAAAATTTTTATATTTTCTTAGCCCTCGATTAAAAAAAAAGTGCTTCTGCCACATATTTAAAGAAATTCAATTTTTTTATTACTTAGTATTTTAAATGTAAAATACTTAGGCCGGTAAAGACATATGGCTTCAAAAATATGAAGAAATTATTTAAGATAAATAAATATAAATTTTGATCTGTTCTCGTGTTATGTTTTTTTTTTTTTTCATGTTGCATCGTGATAAAATACATGTATAGGACAAATCCTTTAATCCATCTGACAATGGTCAAATAACTGATGACATTGCTAAAAGTATTCTCTGTGGCCTTTCAATACATTATCTGAACAAAACTTTATATTTTTGTTGAAATGTTAAAGTCAAAACCCAGATTTCAGGCCACATGAGCAGTAATCCTTACTTTTGTACAAACTGCTGGCTGCAGAGAGCTGGAATGTAATAATCCACCGAGTAACAGGCTTTAGTTTCCCAACACCAGCTCTCTGGATCATTATTCTTAGTAAACAGGATCTGCTCAGTTTTCATTATTATTCTCTGCAGACAGGTTTATGAGTACTGGGTTTGAATTTCTAAAAAGTCTTTAAAAGATGGATATGCACATGGAGGTAAATGGTTCAGGTGATGTTGAACCGTATGGAGGAAAAAGTGCTTTCAGCCAAATGGAGCACAACATCGTGGCTGGATATCTGATAACTGCAGGTAAGAAAGGGAATATTATCTGTAGGGTTTGTATAGATATAACTGTAGAACTGAACAGTTGACAAAAACACAAAAAAACGTGTTAAATACCCTGTATGTGTTTATATTCAGTTTGATCCTTTTGATTATGCCCACATAATATTTTATATGTACTTTGTATATTTCCATGTAGACACACACTTTTGTACCCCTCATTAAGTAAAAGAAAAACTTACAATGGTCAGAAAATAACTTGAATATGTCAAAAGTCATTGGAGATAAAAATTCTACGAAAATGTAAAAAATGAAAGTCAAGACATTGCTTTTCATCCTGCTCCAGCAAAACAATTTTAAAAAGGAACTCATGAAAAAGGCCAGGACAAAAAAATATGGTACCCTTGACTTAAAATTTTGTTGCACAACCTTGTGAAGAAATCACTTTAACCAAAAAATTCCTGTAACTGTGAGTGAGACTTTTGTTCCTCTCAGCAGGTAAAAGATGCTGAATAGTATTTAGGTCAGGGCTCATGGGAGGCCACTTCAGAATAGTCCAATGTTTTCCTCTCAGCAATTCTCTGGTGTTTTTAGCTGTTTGTTTTGGGTCATTATCTTGTTTCAAGACCCATGACCTGCGACCTGAGACCACTGGAAAATGCATTTATTTCTAGAATCCCTTGATAAGATTTAGATTTCATTGTACCCTGCAAGGTTTAAAACATCCAGTGTCAGATGAAGCAAATCGGCCCCAGATCATTACAAGGCCTCCTCCGTGTTTGACAGAAGGGACAGTGTTCTTTTCTTGACATGCTTTATTTTTTCGTCTGTTAACATAGAGGGGACGTGTCTCGGTAGAAATCAGGATTTTTGTCACAATTGTCACTAAGACATTCTCCCAGAAACTTTGTGGCTTTTCAGCATGTAGTTTTTTTTTTTTTTTTCAACATTAATGTTCTTCTTGGTCATGTCCTATTAGGTCAATTTTGGCTCTAACAGCAGCAGATCTGACACTGATTTCCATGAACTTTAAGTTGAATCTCAATCTCTTTAAAAGTTTTTCTGGGATCTTTTGTTATCCTTCATATTATCTGTCAGGGATGTTGGCTACTGTCCCATGGATTTGAAATTTCTGTGCTCCCGCAGTCACAGGGAAATCTCGCTGCTTGGAAATGGTCTTATAGCCTTTATCTTTAACATGCTTGTCTATAATTTCTTTTTTTATGATCACAACTCTACCCTTTGCTTCTTCTGGTCCATGTTGACTGTGGTACACACCATGTCACCAAATATCACAGTGACTGCATGTGGCCCTATATAGAGGCCCACTGACTGATTAGAATACTGCAGACACCTGTGTTGCTAATAAGTGGAGATGCCTTGATTAAACATTTCCCTTTGGAAGCATTATTTTCAGTCTTTTCTAGGCTCATAATTTTTGCCCAGGCATTATTTTTGCCTGTGTCATTATTGAAACAGGCCTGTTTCAATTATGTATTTTTTAAAATCATTCTGTTGAAGCATGGTTGAAAAATAATGTCTTACTTTATTTGTTGAATTTCATACAATGGTAATTTTTTATTACTTTTTTCAGATTCAATATCTTGAGACCTCTGCACTTTTTTCTTTCATTATGATAGCTTTACCAATGTTTTTTATCCACATGTGTAAAAGCTTGGAGAAGCTTTATGACTTGTTTAACAAGGTTTTCAAGCTACTTTGAACCATGCTTGATTGTGTTTACAGCAGAGAATTGAAAAAATAAACAACCTTTAGTACTACAAACAAAGATTCAGCATCAGAGAAAAAAAAAAGCGAAGTGATTTTCAACATGATTTCACACCATATAAAGCCTATGTGAGATTTATTTTTACAGAATTAAAAGCTTAATATCCTGAAATTTCCAAAAGGAGTATATACGCAAGCAGGAGGATCAGAACAAATGCACATATTTCATTAAATTAATAGATTAATGCAGAGGAGTTTTAGGAGTATAGCTAGAAAGCCATTATCTCTAATCTTTCATGATTACCTAATTAGTTTTGAAAACTCTTAAAAGTACAGAAATGGCTTTTATGAAGTCTGGATTACAAAAAAAAATAGATATCAACCTGTAAGTATGTTTAAATTCTTATGTGAAAAATTATAACTTTAATATACCTGATCTAAAAAAAAGGGTTCCAAAATATTTTTTTTGTACATCTAACTCTTTTCTTGAATGCAACCACGTATTTATCATAGCCAAAACTATAGGTTTTACATGCTGTTGGAAAACACGAGGACCCTAGGGGGGTGTTTCACATATCCACAGAGGATGGGGGGAAGATTGATATATAAAAAAATTGACTTAATACTTTAAAGTTCTTCAGGAAAGTACTAACCACATGGCATTACAGAGCTAACACTGTTCTGATAGCATTACAATAGAATAGAACAGAACCGAATAAAATAGAAAAGAATAGAATAAAAATGAATTGAATTGAATAGATTAGACTACAATACAAAAATTCCTTTTATTGTCACATAATGGGGAAATGCTGGTGTTTATAGCAGCAAAAACATGATAGAAAATTTATATAGATTCATATAAATTTGTATTTATATATACATTTATATAAATCTTTTTTCTTATATAAATGTTTCTAAATTATATTTACATAATTTATAAAGATAATGTAACTTATCCAGAACCTACCGGCTAGCATATTTCAGTGGTATCTTATAAGGGCAAGCATATAAATCATCTGATGTTCTAATTTTACTACTGATGATGGATTTCTGTCTTCCTTACCAAATATAATTTATAATAATTTAATTAAATTTAGTTAAATCTTTGGTTCTTCATTTGCTCTCAGGTGTCATCAGTTTGGCCAGTAACATCGTGGTTCTGCTGATGTTTATGAAGTTCAGGGAGCTTCGCACCGCCACTAATTTCATCATCATCAACCTGGCCTTCACTGATATTGGAGTGGCTGGTATCGGTTATCCCATGTCTGCCGCCTCAGACATCCATGGGAGCTGGAAGTTTGGTTACACTGGCTGCCAGGTGAGAAAAGAAACCAAACTTTCACCAAACTCTGATAATCTTTATGAGTATGTTTTTGTTCATTTTTATTTTGTGTGTCTGTTTTATGTTGATGCTTATGGATAAGAATGTTAGGTTAGACTTTAACCTCAGGTTACATGTCTGCCTTTTTTCTACAAATCATTACATATTATATCAAACCTATTATCTCTGCCTGCAAACATGTTTTTCTGAAAGTAAAAGTGTCAAACAATTAATAAACATGTTTACGTATTGTGTAGTGATTTACACTCAGTATGTTAAAATACTGATGAACATAGAAAGTTCAAATCTAACATTCAGCCTTGTAACCAACTTTTTTGATTTGTTTAAAGTATTTTCCTTTTTTTTTTGCTTCTGTCTTTAGATTTATGCGGCCCTCAACATCTTTTTCGGCATGGCCAGCATAGGCCTGCTGACTGTGGTGGCTATCGATCGCTATCTCACCATCTGCAGACCAGACATCGGTAAGAGTTCCCTCTTTAAGTTTTATACAAACTTTCTTTCACTTAAGTCATATGGATGGAAGAAATCACAGTTTTCGATGTCCAAACCAAAAAAAGGAAGATAATGAATTTCATAATTTCAAGGGAAAGTTTTCAAATGTACCGGTAACTACATTTTCATTCAGTTGAGATAAAGTACCATACCATTCCAAATTTTATCCAAGGCCAGTTTATAGGTGTGTATCACTTTACATATAGGAGCAGTATGATGTCTACTACAACAAATAATGTTCTAATTGCTTTTGAGTTAAGATGCAGCCAGAAAACACTGTGAGTGATGCTAGGGGAAACTGCAAGTAATGCTGCAATGCAGCCAATCTGAAAAACTAGATCTATGTAGAGATTGACATGCAGAGCGATTCAGAAGTATTCATGAGAATTAGATATTTTCTAATTTTGTCACCTATAGCATAATTACAATAGATATCAGTTATACTTATAGGGTCAGGTTTAGTTTATTCTTTTAAAAATACATTTCTGAAAAGTTTGGTAAGAACTGACATTTAGTCTGAGTAAATAACCTACAACCACTTTTTTTATGCACTCGAAGTATGTCACTATCAACTTTGTACAGATGGAGAACTTTGGAGTATTTTATTTCATCCAGTTATGTTAGTTTTTAGAAAGAAACATCCAAATTTTGAAATCTTCTCACACTTCTTAATTAAATCAAGGTTGACTAAGAAATAATAATAAAAAAATAAATAAACATAAGTTTATCTTTACCCTTCTGTTTGTGTTCCTAAGTCTTCATGAGGCCCCGGATAAGCAGAAAAAAATGGATGGATGTGTGTAACATGACAAAAATGTTCAAAATTTAGGGTATAAAAAATATACAGCCTCTTCCTCACAGCTGTGATACAACCGTTCTCCATCCATAGTCCAACACACACACATCCTCCCCCGGCAGAACTCTCACATAAGACCCTTTTACAACGAAAGACTCAGGATTTGTTTCACCTGGATAAAAGAAATCACAGGGAATCCCCCTGCAGCTTCACTCTAAAAAGACCCCAAGACATCAGCCTGAGAAAAGCTGCACTAAACCTTTATTCCAGCAGATGGCATTAAAACAAATTTCCTTTACTTCCAGTTCTATTTAGATTATTATAACACTTGTTTACAGCCTTTAAAATACTCCATTAACTATGTTTGTTGTTGTTCCATCCTGTGATACCCTGACTGTAATCCCAATCTATTACTAACTATTATTAGCCTACTTTAAAGGGTCAATTTCAAAACTATTCTAGCTTTGAACTAGCTTTCAGTCATTTGGATGGATTTACATTTACTGAGATCAAAACCAACTAAAGTCAACTCTGTTCATGTTTGCAGAGAGGAAGTTAACAAGGTAAAAAAAATATGCAGATATGTCATTAGAGTCCATTTCTTTAGGATATTCCTAAATGTTTAAATGATGCAGGGACTGTTATGACTACATTATTTATTGTTTTACCCATTTTTAGCTATGTGTGACCATTTTCTCACATCTAAACATGCTAAACCTGAAGTTTTCTGAAGGATTAAATAGTATAATGAATACTATCAAAAGTAATTTATTTGAACAAAAATCCCAGTTGTTTCAAAATAGGAAGCAACACTGAAAAACCATCATGATGAAATATTCTTCACCCTCATTGTTTAGATGGGCTTTATTTCTGTCTCTAAAGGTCAGAAAATGACAGTTAGATCTTACAACATCCTCATTCTGGCTGCCTGGCTGAACGCTGTGTTCTGGTCCTCCATGCCCATAGTAGGCTGGGCAGGATATGCCCCCGACCCCACTGGAGCAACTTGCACCATCAACTGGAGAAAGAACGATGCGTGAGTTTCTATTTAGCTGTGGACATTTTTTTATTTGTTATGGTTTGACTGTACCTCTCTCGTTAAACATCCTTTAATATCAAAGCAGCATCTTCGCTTCTCCTTTGCAGATCCTTCATCTCCTACACGATGGCGGTGATTGCAGTGAACTTTGTTGTTCCTCTGTCAGTCATGTTTTACTGCTATTACAATGTCTCTGTAACTGTGAGGCGATACAAAGCCAGCAACTGCCTGGACAGCATCAACGTCGACTGGTCTGACCAGATGGACGTTACCAAGGTAACACACATAGTGGACACTTAAGTTTAGAGGTTTTTGTTCTTTTAATCTTAAAAAAAAAAAAATAGGCATTGCTCACTTATTTTTAGACTGCTGTTAATGTTTATAGAATTGTGATTGTGTACTTTTCTATTCATTCCAAACAAAAATGATGAGAATGATTGCACTTCATAGTTCTAGTCTTTTCAACTTCAGTTAACAGTATCACAGATCATCCATTTTTGGTTGATAAAACCATAGTTAACAATCAAGAAAATGTCAAATCTTCACGTCGGTTAGTGCCTGTCTGTCTCATATGGTGGAAAAGATGAATCTTGCTTTTTTTTTCTCCCCAATTTTTTATTGGGAAGCTGTAGCAACAGGTGAATGGTTATTGCATATCAAGGAAAAGTAAAAAAAGAACAGAAATATCTCACAGCTGAGGAGATTTGAAAATCTGATCAGGATTTTTAAAGCAGGGATGCTGCTGGAAGGAGGGATGTCTGCTGTTTTTTTGTTGTTGTTTTTTTTTGTTTTTGTTTCTTAGAAAACCTCCTGAATAGCAGACTTTTGATGAGTAAATGGATGCAGAACACAAACAGACAGTTATATCATTTGGCATCTGTCATAAACTTGGAAAGTAAAAACTTTTTTTTTTGTATCAGTGTTGAAGCTATTTTCTATTTTTGAGGGTTTAAATTGAACATCTCTATCCTAACTTGGTGAATCCACCCAACAAGAAAAAAAAAAAAAACCCTAAATAAGCGCATTTTTTTTATTCATACAAATTGATTCCTACATTTCCTGTTTGCTTTTTTTTAAGGGGAATTATTGTAATGTGTGAAAATTAAAATCAGTAAATTATTTCTAGATGTCTATCATCATGATCATCATGTTTCTGGTTGCCTGGTCTCCTTACTCCATGGTGTGTCTCTGGGCATCGTTTGGTGATCCAAAGACCATTCCTGCCCCAATGGCCATTATTGCTCCCCTCTTTGCAAAGTCCTCGACATTCTACAACCCCTGTATCTATGTCATTGCCAACAAAAAGTGAGTATTTTATTGACTTAAATATCTCCTGTATAAGAGGTTATTTGACAGTATGTTTCAGGGTTGTAAAAGTTGCTTTCTTGCAGGTTCAGGAGAGCCATTATCGGGATGATCCGATGCCAAACAAGGCAGCAAATCACAATCAATACCCAGGTTCCAATGACGATCTCCCAGCAGCCTCTAACCCAGTGATTAAAGGTCTCCTTAATCACTGCATAAATATTTAACTATTTACGTTATTCTCTTGTTTGAGTTTATCTATTAGCTGTTTTTTTTTAGATTAATGGGCAGTGCTACAAAATGTGTAAAGAAAATAAAACTTTTAGAATGTCTTTCTTATTTTTATTGCTGATCAATTATCATTATGTCTGCTTGGCATGAGACCTTAACTAGCATGTTTATATTTTTAACTATATCTCCAATGTAACAAACTTTACATAAAACTGCTGATGATAAGTACAGAAGAAAAGGAATATGTGTGTAGTGGGAGGACTGGGTTTAATGTCTGTCGGTTCCATAGGTATGACACTGGCACATGTATTAATGCTCCATGTTTCGTTTTGAGGACCTTTAAATTAAAGTGAGACACAAGTATATTACTGCAAAAGGGAAAATTACATTTCAGTCAAAGTGGGATAGTCCTTTCTTAAATACTTAGAAAGAGGAAAAGCCTAAAAGTTCCGTTTTAAATCCCAATATTACTTTATGTTAAAATTATATTCTATTACAAGTTATAGTTTATAATATTGTTTAAAAACAAATTTTGCAATAATTAAGAAAAATAAACTACATTGATTTCATTTCTTGCTGCTTTTTTTTCCTAATTTCTCCCAATTTTTTGAGGCTCACTTTAAAAACTTCACCGCTATTTACTATGAAAATCCCATTTGCTTTGACTGGTAGTTGTTGTTTTGGCCCAACCAAAGCACTTCTTAAACATCTATGAAAATAGTCTTGTGTATAGACTATGTCATCCAGCAGGTAGGGAAATAAATACAGCAGCCATGCCTAAAATCCAACAAAATTGAATAAGGACTGTGCTGGACTATTTGACAAGCTAACAATGCATATCTTTGGAATCTTTGGATGAATTGCAGGGAATTTCAAATACAATAAAATAAAAATTGTCTTTATAACCCATTTTTATTACATTTTTGCTCTCTGTAATATCAAGAGATTTTTGACAAAAAAATAACTCAGAAAGTGGCAAGTTGTTAAATGCAACATTAATTTGTTCTTATGAGATTCAAGAGTCATAAAAATGTCACATAACATCAAACTACGTTATCTATGTAATTACCATATCATCATAGCTGTTTAGCAGCAAGACTGCCCTCCTCTCACATCTGTAGTTCACCATCTTTTATAAAGACACCAGAACCCAAGCCTGTTAATTTATGGTTTAACTTACTCTAGTTCTGACTTACCTACTTTAATAAAACAAGACAAATTTTATTCAAGTATTATTTAATGATGGTTTTGGATCAAAACATGGAACATGCAATTAAAAAAAAACACATTAGGAGAGGAGACATGGAAGAGGAACTACCAGAACAGTAGGACAATAGGAACTGTTATGCCAAAGTAATAGATTTATTACTTGTTATGGGAAAGTAATAGATTTAAAGAATCTGAAAAGGAGTTAAACAAAAAAAAACAAAACAAAAACAAACCCATATATATTAAAAAACTGCTGGGAGGATAACAGTGGAAATTATGAGCAGGTGAGTCTAAATTACAGAAGGGATGGCAGCTGTGAAGGGACATTTATTGAGGGGCTGAGGAAACCTAGCTAATTTCAAAAAAAGTTAATTAAAAAAAAACACTGGACTTTGTTTTCCAAGTTTAAAAATGCTTTGCTTCCCATCCAGGAAGATTTTTTTAAATCAAAATGTCTGAATTAGTTTGTGTTCCAAGCTTTTATAGAGTAGCCCAACAAAACTTTGTTTTGGCTTGGCAAACATGCAAATTGAACCGGGAGAACAAGTCCACCCCTTAGTAATAGGGAGTATACAGATATCAAATACTGGTCTATGCCTCTGAAAGGGGGGAGTAGTTAGGGTCATTGTTGGCCTGGCTGACCCTGCGAGAATTCATGGTCTCCTGCACTTACTTGGAACTCAACACTAATTCAGACATTTTGAATTTAAAAAGCTTCCTGGATGGGAAGCGAAACGGAAGTTACACTTTTTGGACCCAAGAAAGTGTTTAAAAGTTAGCACACCGCTTCAGTGAATACAACTAGAAACCACCAGTCAGGCTCTAAATCTGGGTGTAGTAATGACCTCACACCTCAACCCTCAGAGGCACACAAAGACAGCAAGAAGTCGGCCATCTATCACCTAAAGAACATCTCCAGGATGAAAGGGCCAATGTCTCAGCAGGACCTTGAAAAACTAATTGATGTATTCTCTTTTAGTAGAATTGATTACTGCAGTGGTGTCTGCTTAAAAAAAGTCAAGCAGACAACAGCAGCTGATCCAGAATAGTGCTGCCCAAGTCCTCAACAAAACCAAGAAAGTGGAGCATATCCTGCAGTGGCTCCATGTTTCTCAAAGAATACGCTTTAAAATACTTCTGTAGTCTATAAATCACTGAAAGGTTTAGCACCAAAATACATTACAGACTTGTTGACAGCAAATCAACCACCCGGACCTTTCACATCTTCTGGCACAATTCTGCCCAGAATCAGAACTAAACATGGAGCAACAGCTTTCAGTTCTTATACTCCACTAGTTTAGAATCAAACACCCCAAACACTGTAAAAGCGCTGAAACCCTAAGTTCCTTTGACTGTGCTAAACACTATTTGAAGTTTGAAGTCCAACTTTTGACAATTTTATCAACCATTCTATTTTTCTTAAACTATCTTTCCATGCACTTTTCCTTGTGTGTTCCTACTTCCTACAGCTCTTTGAATTATCTTGCTCCTGAAATGTGCAATAAAAATACATTTGCATCACCTTGATTATTAAATTAACCTAATCATCTGCTTCTATTCCCAACAGCAATGTTGTATAATGTTTTTTCTCAATTATTAGCCATAGTTCTATTTCCAGTCTTTAGTTTCACATGTATTATTAACTTTCTATTTGCTGAATAAATTTGGACTATCACAAACCTCCTCTCTCTGTTGCTCCTTACAATTTTAACTGATAAAAAAAAAAAAAAAATGAATAAGGACTCAGTGAATTCATGTCCATTAGAACTTTTAGTCTAATTCCATAGGTGTTGCAAGGCCTTGAAAGGTGAAAGATGGATTACTGGAAACGCCACATTCAGTTTTGCATGACCCAAGTTGTGCGTTTAAAGTTGCTCTTCAAAGCTCATATGAGGCCCCTGATAAGTTTTCTCTGGAACAAATCTTTTATACATCTGAATCCCCACTCATAACTAAACATTGGTTTACCTGAAAGTATAGAAACGTTTAGACATTTTACAGATTTACTATTTCACCTCAACACTGCAGTCAGAGAAAGAATAAATTCAATATTAACTTGAACTTTTGGCAAGGCCACTCTCATTGACAATTATCAAATTCAATCAAGTTATTCTGTTAAGTTGACATGGTTATAGTCTTTGGCTGTGTCCAACCCTTGCCACCAAAATAATGCAATATGGCAACAAAGAAGCAAGTCCTTCAAAATGTGTTTGAAATATTTAACACATTGTATATTACATCAATATTTTATAATAATAAAAGAATGAATAGATTACCGTTGTTTTCTTTAGCTTCTTCCTAAGGTCAATAACCTCAATATAAAAAAAACAAAAGAAAAGAAAACAAGGTAAGGTCTAACAACCCTTTTCCATGGCTACAGTATATATATGGTTTATTATCTTAATACCTCTGATAAGTTGTACAAAAACATCTTACAATTTTGGAGATAAGGTATTTTAGGCTGGAGAAGTATGTTTAACCTGTTCCCATCTTCTGCATGGTTGAAACATTTTCTGAGCCATAATGTTTTGCAGAGGTTGATGGGACATCAATGTTGGGGTCTCCATTTTCAGCTGAGTTAATTTGGTTGTTCTTGCCGAGGCTCTTTATGATGTTGAGGTTGGTACGGGCCGTTTCCATTAGGCTGTTTTCCAGCAGCCAGCCGTCAGATTCCGAGTTAGGGTCCCCCTGCCTTAGCATGTTTTCCAAGGAGGTCTGAAGGTAACGGACGCCTGTCAGGACTGACAGCTGAAACAAGGCAGAGATGTGCATTAGTGCATTTAGAGCAACACATTAAATCATAATCAAAGGGATTGGATTGGTTATTCTGTGAGTAATTATTAGTCAAAGATAAAAAATAATATGCTCCAAACTTAAATATATTACTAGAACACCTGCAGATAACTTAATATCACAATTGCTTTACCAAACACCTGTTATGTTATCAGTTGTTGGGGTTATTTTTTTATTGTATATGATGATGAAAAAAGAAATCAATGGTTTTGGAGGGGGAAGAAAATAATATAAAGACATCAAAGTGTTTCACAGACAATATCTACAAAAAAAAGTGATGAATTTGTTTTCAGTTTCCTTTACTCCATTTTCCCAAATTAAAACTCTGTGTTACCACATGAAGCAGTTTCCCAATGTCCATTTCAAATTTAATGAGAATAAAACCAGTTTTTCCTTGGAGCCTCAAAGCTTGGAGAAAAGTTTAGTATAACAGCCCCTTAAGGAAAGCATCAACACTGTGTTGAAAGCCTAATATCATAAAGCAGAGTTCAATCTATCCTGCAAAAAGGAAAAGGGAATAACCTAAATGCAAACAAACCATCAGATGGATTTCGACCTCAAGTGGCAGACCAAATAAGAAAAGCATTGATCACAAAGAGGCCCAGTGGACAATTGAGCAGCTGCATGGACTCACAAGTCAAGTGAAATAATCTGTTAACAGGAAGCTGTCCGCTCCACAAATCTAAAAATTCCTTTAGAAAAACAT
>NW_015150492.1:1883089-1887126 GCF_000732505.1 Cyprinodon variegatus
TGTTTGAACAATATGCTTACTTACTCTACCACCTCCTTTTTGGACATGTCCAAGTAACGGTTGCTTATCCACTGGATTTGAAACCAGTCTTTGTAGCCGCTGTTCCCACAGCACTGGAACTGTATCTGCAGCATGTCCACAGTGTGTTTCAGGAAGCAGCGTCCTGGCATGTCTGTGTCTTTATAGAACCTCATGGCTTGCATCAAACCTAGGTTTAGAGCCTCCTCCAGCTCCCAGTGCATGCTGTAACACATCAGCGCTCCCACAAGCACGCAGAGAGTGAAAAAGAATGTGCACACAATGTAGGGTAGCAGTATCAGCTTCCAGCGCAAGAACTTTGTGGTGTCCACACAATCATAGCAGATCTTCCCTCCCAGGAAGTTAATGACACAGGCAATGAGACCCACAGCGATCAGCATGTTGGGAACATACTGGATATCTTTCTCTGCCATCAGCTCCTCCCGCTTTTTGAGCTCCACTTTGAGGAAGAGCCCAAGGCTGAACAGGATGACACCAGTAACCACTGAAATCCAGTTGAGGATCCATAGGATCTGGGCCAGCTTGTCCCTCCTAGTCTTAGTGAACTTTACCTTTAAAACTGCCATAGTCAGTGTCTTTCTTTTAGTTTTCCTTTAAGGTGAGGATACGATAGAAGATGGGATGTAAGTAGATCCTGGAAAAGGAACAGTTTATCCTCCAAAGGGGGCAGGGAACCAAGCGGAGGGGGTTTGATTGTAAGTTCTCTGCAGGTCCTTTCATAAGCAGCTTACTCTGGTACTCGTAATTGATATAGTGTAGACGCAGCATAATGGTCATATTGAAGAAGGCTGTATACAAAAAAAAAAACAGTTACCACATAAATATAGCACCTCAAAATGGAAAATAATGCTAGATAAAGAGTTTCTAAATTATTTTAAAGCATAAATTAGCAGCTCTACATCCATAACCATGAAACAAACAACATATAAGTATCTCTTACTTCCATCATATGTATAACAAATAATTTATATTCTGTTTATTTAAGTAGAGTTCAACAGCTCTGATTTATATAAAGGATCTACTATTAAAAGTACAAATTATTAAACTTACATTTACCTCCTGGTTTGATGTTTTCACCTATAAGACCCAACATCATCCTCACGTTTGCCTATTTTCTTCATGAGGTCCTCATACTTCATTTTTGACAGAGCTAAGTTGTTGTAGTGACACAGATATCACAAAGGCAGCGACAGAAGCATCTGAATGAGACCAGTAGCCAACACCTGACCCTCCACATAATCTCCTTTTAATCATTAATCAGCCCTCGGCCCAACAGGGGATTTGGACCCACCTTCTGCCACCTATGCAAATCTGACTGTCTCACTTCTGGGAAAGTAATGACAAGTAGCTGTTATGTAAGTGTGTCTCTTAAGTTTATTCATGCATAAATTCAAATGCTGTAATTTTAAAAAAAATATGTGATTTAGAATTTGAGTTAGAACAGAGCACATAATAATATAAAAAAGTCAGAGGTATAAAAAACCTTTCTGTAAATCTATGCAATGTACTGTTTATTATGCAAAACGATACATTCATCCATTTTTTCTTAGTGGGAACGGTGCTTGTTCGGTCTATTGGGCAATAGGTGGGGTACACCCTGGACATGCAAAACTAAAATTTCATTTCAAAATAGCTATAGATGATAACCTTGAGTGCACTTGCTATAGAATTCCTCATGCACTTAAAATATATAATCAAACACTTTAAAAGTACTTTAAATGTTTTAATGGACCATATATCTCATATAACGAAGCGGTGACACATTCTGAGTCACCAATGAAATCTGAGACAATATTTGAATTCTTTTTTTTTTTCAGTAATACTCACAAACGAACGTTGGAATTTAAAATCTGAAATGATCTGTTCTACTGAATGGTAATTTTGGGTAATCCAGAGTCTTGCAACAGAATCTTAAAAAGAAGAAGAAATATCAACACAGATATAAAACTTAAGACCTAAAAAGTGTGGATTACATTTCTGTTCATCTCCCTCTTACTCTAGTAAATAAAACAACCAATGACCTTTAGATGTCTCCTATTCAAAACAATAAAGCACTGTAACTTGATTAACTTTTTTTGTTTTATAAAGACTATCAAATTTTTATTAAAGAACAATAGTAAATAAACACTAAGGAAAGCAGCGAGGAGGTGCGTTGTAGAAAAGAATAAAGCGGGGTTCCACCAATGAAAATGACAGAATTAATAAGGTAAGCAGCAAAAAGAGCATTGTTTGCCTGGTGGAGACTCACAGATTCATGTTGGGAAAATTTGCTCGTCAGAGAGCAAAGTCTTGCACAAATCTGACTTTTATGGCAGGATGTTAAAAGAAAGCCATTACAGAGCCAATTTGTCACAAAACACATCTCAATTACATGGAAAGTACTCTGGGCATAATGGAACAAAACTTAAGCTTTTGGCCAACATGAAAACCCATCCAAGTGGAGAAAACATACTGTATAACATCATCATGTACACAACCCTATGCTGACACATGGTAGTAGCAGCATTATACTGTGGGGATGCAGTTACATGGAAGCTGAGCAGCGTTGAAAGAAAAATGGAAGTAAGACGGAGCTTCACCTTCTACCTGGACAACAACCCCAAACATACAATCTGAACTAGAATGGGATGGTTTAGACACAGAACTAAATACAAATACTTAATGTGCCAGTAATCACTTTCCATATGCCTTATAGTCATACAACATTGGTTTATCAAATTGTAGGGGGGACAAAATATGGGGGGGGGGAAAGTCTTTTGAAATTCTGCTTGTTAATAAATGACACAATCAAGGTGGAGGCTAGCAGAGAGCTTTGGGTGGTGTGAAGAAATTAATTCTGTGAAATTTTGAGAAACTGCATAAAGAAACAAACACAGGGTCAAAATTATATGATTATTCTGTATAAATAGAATTATTGCTGTCCCTCTATGTTAACTCTATTCTCATTCTGCAAAGGGCCGCCCTGCTATACCAGAGATGGTGCGTCTCAGCCAATAAAATGTAAACAGGGAGAGATTAGTGGATTAACATCTAGGACAGTAGCTTGGGTGAAGGGAAAAGTGCTGCAGCCACTTAGGGTTGATAGAAAATCTCCATGAAAGACAGAAGCAGTAGCAATTACAGCTCTGCAGGGACGGAGGAAGTTCCATCAACAAACTGTTGGCAAATAACCTCCCCTATGCTGAGTAAGTATTGAAAATACAACATCTATAAATGTGTCAGAATTATTCCCCCTACCTCCATGTTTTAATCTGGTCTTGCTCAATCCATTGATCTAATTATGTCTAAAATATCCTAAGGTTAAATAATGTTATGGGTTGGAACACCCATATGGAGAACATATATGTGATGCATATTACAACTCATCTTTTGCTTTTTCTACATAAGAGCAATATATTTGAACTTTTTTTTACAGTGGATCCTCAACATGCCATAAAACCTGATACCTGATTTTTGAGATCCAGACAAAATGTTGGAGGATCAATGGTCTGAGGCTTTGGCTGCTAACAACATTAGAACCATTGTTTACTGGCTGAAGAAGCTGACCAATAAAGGTAAAGAGTAAGAGACACCTCTGATTTATACATACCTGCAAAGATATCTCCAAATAAAATGTTTGTTGTTGCATTGAACCTTAATAAGGTGATGTTGGTTTGGAGGAACATCTACAAACCTTTGGCTATTGGTTACAAAGGACATCAGAAATCACTAAAAAGGAGCTGGTAACACTGTGTAAGTATTTATGTTTGACATGTATTTGAGTAGCTTGGAATGGTAGAATAATTAGGAAAAAACATGTAGTTGGTCATTGGAAAGATGAAAAAATGGCAGTCAGATATCACCTAAAATTAAAAATGTTTTATTTTAAAAAATTACCTTATTTGCTTCTTTATTAAAAGTCTGATTTGGAGGTAACAAACCAGAGTGTACTTTAACAATAAGTTGGACTGGACTAGAAACACCGAGGCGGTCTACAAAAAGGGCCAAAGCCGACTATT
>NW_015150492.1:1888392-1939518 GCF_000732505.1 Cyprinodon variegatus
CTGGATCAGATTATGGCTGTAGTTGGCCAACCACGTCTTGGGGAGTCACAAGGTCTATCAATATAGTAGGCTGAATTCCAGAAAGGTTTTCTAGCTATCTCTAGATTTGCCTCTGACTAGGATCACAGTCACATAAGATGCAGAAGTTTTTGTGGCAACTGTAGGGTTCCCAGTTTCACCCCAGCATGGTTTTGGTTTTTAGTAGTTCTTTGGCAAGACACTTCCACTGCAGTGTCTGCTTACAACATTCAGTGCCTGTGTTTGGCAGCCATGCTTCTGTCAGTGCATCCACCTGTGGCTACAATGCAGTTTGCCACCATAAGTGTGTGAATAATTAAATGTAGTGTAATAACCTTTGAGGTCCCCTGACTTAAAAAAGCGCCATATAGGTACAGACCATAGATGTTGATTATTTAATGTCTTTTATTTGGGGGCTATGTAGTGCTTTTTGTGGTGTTGAATGCTTATGGTATTATTTAGAGCAACCACTGAACATGACTGATGAACAGTATAAGCAGACAACATTTAGTCAACATTACTGTTAACATCAGCTTTAATGGAATTTTTAGCAGGCTTTTGATCATATGTTTAAGACTGTTATTTCTCAATGCACAACATCAAATGCAATGTTTCTTACCTGCTAAATACGTGTTTTTGTCCACCAGTGTCTTTATCTCCAAATATATTAATATCTCTGCACAGTATGAAACCTACTGAGAAAGTTTTTTTTCCTAAGATCATGCTAAATTCATTGTTTTTCCATCCTTCTGTAAACCGGCTACTACTTTTCTATTCCTTTTTGATGTGAATATTATTTCTAATTTTTAACTTTTTTTTTTTTTTTTACTAATAACCACATACTGTAGCATTATTCTTCTCTGAGATGGGTTGTGTACTACCGCTGTAAAGTTTAGCTTTAAAAATGTTGCTTTTCACATTATATGTTCCTTGTGTTTCTGTTAACTTCTACTTTGTATTGCCATATCTATTTCAGCCATATTTTGGAGTTTTTTATTTATTTTCCTATTTGCTGTAATACCTAAAATAATTAAAAAACAGTGGGTGGCTTCATCTGTTTTAAATGTTTAAATGGAGTCACAGGTGTCGCACAGCAGGTGTGCGGATTGTGATGGAAACAAAGTTTTTTGACCGTTGTCGTTTTTGCCGGTGTTTTTTGTTATTGATCAAGTCAAATGTAAGATCCTTTGGGTGTAAGCCAATGGACAAAGAAAAAAATTGGCTTTTGTAAGAGCGTTGGATCAATAAATGCTCTGCAAACCAAGAACCTAAAGGTTTATTTATTTATTGCAAGAGGACGAGGCGTCAACTCAGTGCCAGTCAGCAGCCTCACCCTGGCTTTGGATTGTTCCTTTTTTTATTTTTTATTTAAGAACAAGTCACTACAATATCAAAAAAATGTAGTATTATGGTACATTAAAAGGGATCTCTCTTTCGTCAAATTAGTAAACTTATTCTGTACGTTTATATTGTTCGTTTTTTATTTATTTTCATTTAGTTTTTTAAAGTAGTTTTGATGGTGAACACAATGTTGAAAAAACTTAGCTTTGAAACTTAACCTATTTCTTTTGTTTATTGTATTTTTCTTTTTTTAATTAAGTTTATCCCATTAGCTAAAATTAGGGCATTTGAAGAGTCTAACAATGTTATTTCTTTGCACTGGCTCCAACAAGAAAAAAAGTTGATTTATGAAAATATATTGGCTGGAAAGATTCAGTTTATTTTGTTCTACATCAATATAAAAAACACTTTAGATAGAATAATATGTGCTATAATATTTGAATTTAATCTATTAAATTTGGGAGCATCACTTTAAATTACCAAATATCAATGATGCAATATCCTATAAATCAAAATTATTATTATTATAATTTTTTTTTTCCTTACAGGCTTCAGCCGCTGTCAGGGTTTGTGGATGTTTCTGGATCGGACCTCCTTCATTAAAGTACACATATTGCTCCAAAGGTTACAGAACCTGCTGATCTTGGTGCAGTGGTCAAGAAAGCATCTAGGTCAATAAATAGAAAAGCTAGATCAGCTCACCATATCATAACCATATCTACACCCCTACCTATCCTTGATATGTTCTTTGTCTAATTTTTAATAGGTGTAAAGGTTCCGTGTCTGATCTGTAGAGACCAGCAGCACTCAACTGATGGCTGTTGCAACCAAGAGCACTGGACTCTGAAGCAGCACATCTGGCTGGGTCGGCTGGTTCAGTGGTGGGGCATCATGGGGCTCCTGCCCAGGTTACCTGGTACTGATATATCTGTACTGTAAATACATAAAGTTACATGATGAAAATGAATCTCACCTTTAAAGAGTTTTGTGTTGTCTGTTGTTGCTGTCAGAAGCCCAAGAATTGAGGCGTATTTCTCAGATGTGGAAGGAAATGGAGCTCAGCCATCGGGAAATGTGTCTTAAAACAACTGGGTAAAACCTGTGATGTATTTCTGTAAAGATTACACATATCTATATACTAACCCTCTCTCTTCTTAGATCATTTTTGCTTTCTTTTGTTTGCTTTTTGATTATAGGTGGAACAATTGTGAAATGGAAAGATGTGGCTTTTTGATAGAGGGTATTGTGATGCAGTTGTACAAACGACATGGCTGTATATGGACTTCTGAAGATTGCACAGACCAGTGCTACCCTCCACCTACTCTACTGGCGCTTCTGATGCTTGTAATGATTCCTGGCATTGACAACATGTCAGTCCAGGGTATTGTATCCAGCCAACGTTTTCCAGATTGATTAATAATCAGATGAATCTAGTTTAATAAAAAAAAAAAAAAAGAAAGAAAAGCAATTGAGAATGAGAAGAAACTGGGTTAGAGCACATTTAGTTTTAACCATGCTTTTCACTTTTTCAGTAATCCCTGGCTAAGATATAATGTTTACAGTTTTACCAGACTTAATTCTCTGATGCAATTCTGAATTTTAGATAAAAAGTTTTGTATCTGCAGGTTTTCTGCTGTGCAGGATTCTTTCCAATTTCAGTGGATAGATTGAACTGTCCTCTGAAGTATTAGTAAAATGTTTAAAGCATCAGAAGCTAAACAATATGTTTTTCTTTCAAATGATGGTTTTACATGTTTTTCTGAAGTATTTTATACAAAGGTGTACAGAAATATATTTAATACCCTTCTCAGATTCTTGAACACTACTACGTGTAGCTTTGTCTGACAAAAGCTCAAACAAAAAGGCATTGAAGTATGTGTTTGAAAAATGGGAAAAAATGTTAAAAACTTGAGACGTTATCAGTAATATACCATGCTACATAGTTACTATGGATTATATGAATCTTAACAAACTTGTTCCAGCTGATGTACTTCATTCTGGATATGGAAAATTTCCTACAATGTAAAGACAACCTTCTGCAGTCTTTTTGCCATGCTTTCTCAATCCCTACCAGCTTTTCCCAGCAAATTAAAGCCTTCTGGATGTTTGACCGTGGGCGCATTAAGGTACTCAATCATAAATTTAAAAAATCATTAGGATATAAATTCAACAAGATGATTTTATCTGGATTCTAGTGTTTATACATGAATTATTATTTTATTTCTAAAAACCTGGGTACATTTTTCCAAACCTTCCCAGGCTTCCATGGGGCTTTTATTGAGTCCTAAAGCTGCTGTCCCTCAGTTCTCCTGGCAGCATCGATATATTATCACCTCTCTGCTGAAAAGGAAGCAGAACCACATGGCACTGAAGTACCTTCAATGGACACAGCCTCCCATAGAGACCACTGAGGATGCAAAGCTTTTTGCAGAAGTGCTTCTTCAAAGCAGGTAAACTCTGGCTACTTCTTCCCTTTTTAAATAATAACTTGGATTTTTTAAATTGGCTTTTGGGTTATTTTCTGTCTCCACCTCCCAGTTGTGTGTCTGATGCTTGGAGCCTCTTAAAGAGAAGCCACACAGAAAGTGAGGACATGATCATGTACTTCATCCAGGCTTGTAGAGACTTTAATCTGGGTGCTGAGGCTTTAAAATACATACCTGAAGGTTACGACGTGCGTTAATTATTTTAACTCATACAAAGCTTTATTGGCTTTACACATCACAGGTTCTAAAACATCTTTAAAAACTCACTGTTCTTTAGGGTAAAGAGGCCTGTGGAGCAGCTGAAGTCAATATCGTGCAGCTGAAGATTAAAGGTAATAAAGACTTTGATGGATTGCATCAGACAATAAGGAAGTGCTTTGCCTGAGAGTGGTCTTTTCTTCAGATTGTTTTGGTGAAATGACACCCTGCCCACTGTCTGCGACACTGTATCAGAATGAGACAAAAAGGCCGATGGGTTCAGAGAAACTGTTCAAACTGGTTCAAAAGGCTGTGACTGAAGTGAGAAAACCACATCTCAGCATGAGGTACTGAGGCCAATAAAAAACTATTTCTTCTATATTCAGTTCAGGACATTTTCTAGTGGTTACGATGAGCATGAAGTTTCTTGCAAACTTGCCTAGAGACATTAATGTGCTCATTACTGCATGTGTTTGGATCTTAGAATAGAGGAAATCTACATTAATCACAACTTTAAAAATGATTAGGCTCTACATTTAAGTTATAAACTTTAATAACAAAATTAGTAAAGCATTCCTGCTTAGTGCTAAATCTTTTAGTTTTATTTTATTTTTTATTTTTTCCTCAGGGTGTTTGTTTGGCCGAAGCAACCAAAGAGAAAGTCAAGCAGCAGAGAAATATTTCTGTCAGCTCAGGCTCTGCGTCGTCTCACCCCCAGCCCGTTCCCACTGGAAGCTTTGGAAGAAACAGAACAGAATGCAAACACAGAAGACTATTATGCTCTCAATTTTGTAAGTATTTTCTGTTTCCATATTTAAAACAAACAAATGTGAACATAATCTAAAGGGAAATAATCTGTGTCTTTTGTGAACATTTTACAGGATCAACCTGAGACACAAGAGGACATTCTGTCCTCTGAGAATCAGAGCTCCTTGTCTGCCTCTTCTTTCTCCTCGGCGTCATCAGCACCTCTTTTGAACCAGCCCCACGAGTTTGAGAGCACCATAACTCTACAGAAGATTTCAGCTCTGCTCACTGATCAGGAGATCCACAACAAAGGAGACGAAGAAGAGGAAAAATTCACCACAGTGGCTGATTGTTTTCCACCATGTTCAAAGCTTAAACTGACACCAGATGGTGCCATAGAACAACTTTCTCTTGGTAGCTTTGACAAGAACAAAGCAATAATGTATTCTCTGGAAGGTGAAGTAGAAGACCATAAATGCATGACAGAAGAGGCTTATGCTGCTGCTAAAACAGTTTCCCACAAGATAGAAGAACAGTCACAAGGTTTTCTGCTGATTTCAGGAGATCAGGTGAGCAAAGCCCACATACATGGGATAGTATCAATTTTATTGCTCGTCTTTTAATTAAAGTTTTGTGTGCAGGAAGCATATGAGCAAAGAGAAACTTCAGGATGTGGCATTCAAGACCTCTCGAGCAGCCCATCTACATCTACCCAGGATCGTGTGATTGGCCCAAACCACAGCTCTGCTTCACTCACTGCTTTACCAAACACGTGTGAGCAAAACCGCTCCATTTTTTTCATACTTCTTTTGCTTGTAGCACTAGAACCTTGAGGCCACCCTTTACCATCACTAAGACCTGAAATTCTTTAGCTGCTGAGATTCCCTCTAAATTTAAAGGCTCACATGATCAGTTTTACAACAATGCTTTTTAACTGAATTAAAGCTTGTATTTCACAAAAGTTATCTTGTTCTTTATTTTCAAAATTAAGAAATACATAAAAAGTTTAAAAGAAAGTTCCACCACAAGTCAAAATTGACAGAGAAATAATATGTTCCTCAGTCATTAAAAGCATAACAATGGCCAAACAACACAAAGTAAATGGATTGAATGTTAATGAATGAATTAAAACTTTATACGGCGATTTATCCAGCAAGGAGAAGAAAGTCATGTGAAATTAGGAGTAGAATCAAAACCTAAACAACCCTACCCAGGGAATTTAAATCTCACTGAAGTGAGCCCATTCAGCAAAGTAAGTAATAATTTCTTACAAATTAAATTATTTAAAAATACTATATTCATGACAGCTTTAAAATAAACACTTTAGTCTTTGATCCAATTTGAACCAGCGTTGTTACCCTGATACACATTTCCTTCCTAATCTCTGTCTACATCACGCCGTATATAAACAGGACAAAGTAGTTATGAAAATCTAACTTTTAACCTTCATGTAGACTTACCTGCTTTATAGTGATGTGGTGGTTGAATCATCATTTTGAGGACAGCATCTTTTAGGCCAATATATCACCTTTATTTTAATATGTGCAGGTAATGATCTTGTGCAAACAAGTCGTCCAACCTGAAGTAGTCACCTTAAGCTAATACCTACACTGCAGAAAGAAAACTAAATTATATGTGGGAAAATTATTAACTATATTTTTAAGAGATAACCCAAGAGCTGATGATAAGCATCTATGGTTAAGAATTCAGGTAGTTGAATCAAAGGGATGAAGACTGGAAAAAGATTGGCTCCCTTAACCTTGCTGCAGCAGTCATTCAACCATAAAACAACCTCTGTGTCTCCACTGCATTTCCCCTGCCTAGTTTCCTGTTCTGGGGATGGGGGGAGTATCTTTCAGCTCTGCAGATGCACCTCCTTTGATCACAGCTGGGCCTGTTGTCCCTCGCTCCTGATGCTTTTTTTTCACCAGGTCAGGCTGGAAGACATAGGTCAACTGTCAAATAACATCAAAAGAAGGGTTCCTAGCCAAAGATCCATACTATGGGATGTTTTATTTGAAAGAGTAGCAATGCTCAAACCATTCCTAATACATGGTTCTCCTTCTGGTAATTCACAGATAACACAGGATCTCCCTGTATATTTGGTCCCTCATTCACTGACAGTCTGGCCATCTTCAATGACTTCTCTGCAACGCAAATGGATAACATACAGGTAAATTATGAAAAGGATTTGTGATCTGCGGTGTTGAACCTTAGTTGGCCCAGAGGTGGCACTATTGCTCCAGTTAAGATAGTAGGTAAGGGTGGGATGATCTCATTTTTAGCCCCTGAGGATCTTTTCCTCATCACATCTCAGCAGGTGTCCTCTTTACTCCCCTTCATCTCTTGTTCTTCCGTCCTCCAGCATAAACATCACTCCTTTCAAGTCCCCCTCCCACAATGATGTCATTTTTCAAACACGAATTCAGGACATTTTCTAACAAAGCATCCATAATTGTTGCTTTTGGAAATGTAACAAAATAACGTTACCTTTTTAGAGCTTTGTTGCTGTTTTTTAAGTAATAACTGCAAAACTACTGCAAAATTAGTTTGTTTTTATATTCTTTACAGATTCTGTAGAACATGGTATCTATAGTTGAACTTCTCTCACAAATTTTTTAAGCTGCACTTTACTGGCTCCTTAAATTTTTGCAGTTGGCCAAAAACTATAAAATGAATTTAAAAGAGAGAATCTGTGAACAGCTATTATTAAGCAACAGTGGACTGAGGTCAGGACATTGAAAAGACAATTCAAACACATGAATACCTTGTGTGTCTTCTGGGGAATGCGCACTTAAAAACTGAGTATATATTGTTATTTTAGCACTTACTTTCTTCTTAAAAGCCCTTAAAAAGTTGGATTTTTGGAATGCAAAACTAAAAGTTCAAAAGTTCAAAACTAAAAACTAAAAACTAAAAGATGGGTATATCTTGGTTGGAAAATTCCTCTGATTTAATTAAGTTTTCAACTCAGTTTATTTATATAGTGCCAATTCTGAACACATGTAATCTAATGGCACTTTGTAGAGACAATTGAATCAAATCACACAGCTTGGTTAGAAGTTTTATATCTAAGAAAATCCAGCTTATTGCATCAAGTTATAATCTTTGCAGGATATTCTCCTCTTAGATGACCATTTAGTGACAGTGGACACTGGCATTCTGTAATTGACACTAAAGCAAATCCTCTTACACCAAGCATGCATACAGTGACAGCTAAGAAGGAAAAAAACAAATTTTAACACCAGGAAACCTCCAACAGAACCATACATAATGTGAGCAGTTGGCAGTAGCCCAACTTAGGGTTCAAGGAGACAGAAGCAGGCATTCAAAAGGAACAAAGAATTACTGATCCATAAATAATTTCTATGTTAGAAAATGTAATGGTAAACTAGCTCCATATATCATCCACAATTTAAGTCGTTGATGGCAGAAACCCAGCTAATGTCTCCCTCCAGGAAATCTAGATAGTGTAAGGCCATATAAAGATACTAGGATGATAAAAAAGGAAGAGAACTTAATGTCAGAAGCTGAACTAACAAATAAGGGTGAATTAGAGGGTAGAAGCATAATGAAGCAGACTAATGAAAAGTGGTCATATGTCATCCAGCAGCCTGCCTATAGCAGCCTATAGAGTTAGCTCATGATAACCTGGGACTCTTTAGCTATAAGTTTAATTCAAAAGGGAAGTTTTAAATGTAGTCTAACAGGGTGTTAAAACTGGTAATTGATTCCACTTTTAGAATTTCTGTAGGAACCACTAGTAAATCTGCTGATTTAGAACAATGTACTCGGATTTCAACATGGGGAACAATCAGATCTCTGAAATGGGATTTAAATGACAAGTCCTGATAAAGGCTTTTACATTACTATCGGAGGCCAATTTAATGGCATCCAGATGTAAATAAAGACTCTGGTCAGAAAATAAAAGACAATAATTTCTTTTATTGCAAAAATGATCTAGAAATAAGTAAAAATGAAGTGTATTTAGCCTTAATTTGAGCAGGTAAATAAGATGATTTGCCAATGAAAACATTTTTTTTACTCCAAAAATAATATAATTAGAAAATATGTACTTAAAATAAGACAATGCAATTTTATTCTCTGTAAATTGTCTTGGTCCATTGTGTCCCACTTACCTCCTCAATTCAAGAAAAAATGCACTTGTTTTAAGAAAAAATTACTCATTGAGATTTCAATTTTTTTGCAGTTTTCTTGTCTGCATTCAAAAGCCTAAAACTTAAAATCTAAGTTTCAACAGGATTTATGGAAAAAAATATAGCTGAGTATCATCAGCACAACAGTGGAAATCCTGTCCGATAATTTTACCCACTAGAAGCATATAAAGAATTGGCCCTAGCATTGATCCTTGTGGTACTCCACAAGAAACCCTAGAGCTTAAAGAAATGTATCAATAACTGAGTATATTCTGAAATCTGTTTGACAAGTAGGATTTAAACCCGCCTAGGGCTGCTCCCCTAATTCCTAAAGCCCATTCAATCCATCCTAAAGAAAATTGTGATAAACTGTGTCAATTGCAGTATGTGAGGCCATGAGAATATCATTAGTGAGTTTCACCAGTGCTTTTTTAGTGCTATGATCAGTTTTAAAACCCTTGCTGAGACTTGGAGGCAGGGTAAGTGCTTACACGCTTTGTTAGCAACAAATTTCTCAAGACTTTTAGATAAGAAAGGAAGATTAGATATTTTTTATAATTGATCAAGTTCAGATCAAGTCAATTTGGATCAAGAGAAGGTTTTTAATGAAAGGTTTAATTGTAGCGGCCATAAAAGCCGGCGGTATATACCCTTGTATTAGGTATGAGTTTATTTTTTGGCTATGTTTAAGACACTATCTGAATAGGTTAATGGTTGGGTTAAAGTAGCGCAGGTGTAAAGAGTTGTGTTAAGAGAATCTACATTCAGCCCATCTTGATGATAGATTGAACACAGCTCCATAAGATGTTCCAACTCAGCCCTGCTTTAAGGTTCTCCACAACCTTATCTCTAACGTGCCTGCTGTGTTCCTTGGGTTTAATAAAAAACAAATAAATTCACATAAGACCTCATAAGATTGGTTTATCTAAACTTAGATTAAATATCACAGGTTTTTTCACTGGATATCTTGGAACTAATTTAGATCATTTAACTTAAACCAAACTTTCATCTGGTTTGAGAAACACCAAAAGGTATTTAAACCAGAAGATGAAGCGCAAAATTGGAAGAAAAACACACTTGGATTGATTAAAACCCACAAATAAAGCTCCAGCAATATCATGCCTTTGTTATTATAAGTTGAAATGTTAAAGATTTAAGGCGAGATGAATGGCCTCAATTAGAAGCATTTAATCAGCAGTTGGCCCAGTGCTTTCAGGCTCATGCACCGCCTCCCTCTCAAGGGGGAAGATTAATGGATACAGGATATTTCATTAAGCCCTTCACATCCCTGTCCAGGATATGAGGCTGTAATTGTCTGTTTTGTGCACTTGTTTTCTGTTGTAGGCAGAAGGATTGGAGCCTGGGGGTTGGAGAGGGAAGGCTCAACAACATGGAGCCATGAGAAGTGGAAGAACACAGTCCAGGAAAAGCAAACATTTGAAGAGAACATGAGGACAAATTATGCAAAATGAAGAAAGTATTTTACTGATATGCAGCTCTTGATTTTGATCTCATGAAATCCTCTCCCCTCATTGGACTTACAGTACTAGCAACATGTACTCAGTGCATACATTTTTAAAATGCTTCTCTAAGTGACCTCGATCTGAAGAGCTGTAACAACCTTGGTTTATTTCTTTTTAGAATCAACTGTTCAGCATTAAACAGATATATGCTGCTTTGAATAAAAAAAAAAACAAATTCCCCATTAAAATCCAATATATTTAGAAATGATTTGCTACTTAGATTGCTTTTTTTTTTTTGCTTGGGGAAAAAAGGATGCTTGCTTTGCTGCCATAGCATCTCATGAAAAATGAATGACCTTCCAATGCTTTCTTCTGCCCATCCCTCTCTATATTTACCCAGAGTCCGGGGAATGCATCTGGGTAAGCATCCCCCCCACTTATCCCTCTCTTGTTCGGGTGGGTGAATAACTTAAGACAAATATTTCAGGTTGACACACTTTTCCCGTGGGTCTCCCTTGGGTGCCCAGTTCATGAGCCCACACATGCTGTGTTATTTAAAAGTGGGCTTTGGAGTTCTGCTCATGTAATCTCCTCTGTGTGATTTTTTATTTTTTGTTTAATTTATCAATAGTTTGACCTTGCAGTTGCTGTGGCACTTCTCAGACTAGAGGCTGTTCTAGGTCGTTCTTATCAGGGACAATATTGGTCAATCTGTTTCATAACTGCAATAATCTTAAACAAAATAATGAATTCTATTATTTTTAATGCTTTTATTTTTGCATACATGTATGTCATAGACTTTATGATTGTTTTTTTGATAATCCAAATTGTTTTTTTCATTAAATGTTATAGAATCATTGAGGAACGATTTCTAGTAACATCAACCTTAATAGTACTAAATTTAAATTTTTACATTTGTTAATAACTGACAAATGTATGTGTTGTTTTTGTTCATGAGATAAGCAATAAATTATGCACGCAATTATACATAATCCTTGAATGTGTTTTTTTGGGTAATTTTGCTGGATTGTCTTAAAATAAAGTTTATTTATCTACTCTTTCAATGCAGAAATGGTAGACGAATGATAAATTTAGATTTATACTGAGAAAAAACAAGCAAACATGAACAGACGGGAGTGTATTAATCCAAATAATCATGCAAAATACAAAGAATCAAGAAAAAAAACTGGGTTTAAAAGCATTATTTGCACAAAAACAAAGAAGAATAAAAGAAAATACAAAAAAAAAAACATTTAATGCAAATGTGTCTTAGAACTGGTCAATATTCTATAGGGCAAGCCTTGATGATATAACCTAAAGTTCTTTGATAGTCTCCAAACTCATCTATTTTGACGTATATCTGTAGGGATAATTACAAGGGTGTGATCAACCAGTGCAAATTGTGCACTCAAATTTTTACTGAAAACTCTCCTGTAGCTAGAGATACTGAATCTTGTTAAAAAAAAAAAAACTAAAGGTGAACATCACTCAAGCCATAATACCGCTTGATAGCTAAAATCTCTTTTCATACTCTATAATAAAAAAATAAAAAAAAATCATCCCACTGCAAAAAGCCATGGTTAAATTGATGCCATCTAATAAACAAAACCTTAGTCAGCAAAGTTGCTAAAATGTAAAAACACTAAGATTTTATTTTGATGAAATTTAAATCTAGAGAGTCTTTTTGTGAGTAGATACATACAATGATGGTGTAAAGTTTTTGTAACTATTTTCTGCTTAAAAGGAAAATCAACAACATGAGTTTCTGATACATACTCATATAGAAAACTTCAAAAGGCCATAACAATAGGTTGGTGAGACTCTCTGTCATTCAGGTCATAGTCATTCCAATAAAAGTAAAAGAACAACAAAAATCCACTGGACTTTGTATCCAAGTTTGAAGACGTTTCACTTCCCATCCAGGAAGCTTTTTCAATCCAAAATGTGAGAAATAGGGTTGAGTTCGAGTGGCTTAGAAAACATGCAAGTTGAACCCGGCGAACGGGTCCTCCCCTTTGGAATAAGGGTCATTTGGTGTCTTTGTTAACCTGTAATACCCGATACCTGTCTGTGTCTCTGAAAGGGGGGTCGTTAAAGGGAACTGTTGGCCTAGCTGAACATGCAAGTTGTTCAGTTCCCCTGTGTGGGGTTGGGGGTAGCGATGATAGAGGGAAGGAATCAACTCAATCGCTGAATTATAGGTTTTTTAAAAAGATGGAAGCTGAGTGAACCCCTTTTGTTCAAGGTTGTTTTTTCTTTCTTAACATAGATGGTTTCCTTCACACCCATCTCAAACCACCTCTGTTCTTTGTCCAAAATGTGAATATTTTGGTCCTCAAAAGAATGTCCTTTGTCCATAAAGTGTAGATGTACCGAGGAGTCTTGTCCCGAGGAGGTCGCTCTTCTGTGTTTGGCCATGTGTCTGTGGAGAGGCATTCCTCACTGCATTGAACTGCATACACCACTCTGTTCATTTTTGGTCTGGGGGTTTGTCTTAAGGATGCACCAGTCTCTGTTTAAGGGTCTTGATAAGTTTAAAATGTACTGGGATTTTGTTTTAGGAGACATAACAATAACAATACCATTATTTTGCCATAACAATACCACAGTAAGTGATGTTGAAAGCTTCTCAGTGCTTTGGAATCAAATTAACTCTCAGGCCAAAACCTCTCACACACAAACATAACTCAAGCTAATCTGCAAGCTGATAACATCATGGAAATCAGACTGCAGAGCTGCGGCAAAATGACACCAGACCTAAATCACACACCAGGCAGATAATGCAAAATACTGCAGTTTGTATGATGGATACAAATAGCCTCCTGTTATCGCCAAAGCGCCCATATAAATGCTTGTATTTATGTCCTATTGAATATTGTAAAACAAACTGCAGGAATACTATCACATCCAGAGGTAAAATGAAACCATGGAAGCCCTTATGATGAAAATGAGCTGGTTGTGCCCCTTCACAGCAAATTCTTCAAAATGGCTTTCCTTTTTTTAAACAACAAAATAACTATATTTTTCCCCCCTTATTTTGTTGTTTAAAAAAGAAATAAAGGTGTCTTTTATAGAAATATATATTTTTTGACATTCTGCAGGAAATATCTTTACAATAAAGCTGGTTATAGTAAGAAGTTTTAAAAATAGCAGCTGGGTTTTGGCCCACTGTAGGGCGCTGTGAGCAGTAAATGTTAAACTGAGGGGACAAAGACACCTTGGTCAGCTTAGCAGATGGGCTCATTGGAGCATGTAAGATGGCTGCGACAGGCAGCTACCTGCCCTTCCCCAAAGACTGTCACCATGTGTAAACAGGTCATTACTCTTATTTGTAAGTATGCATTGGACAATGTGTCATTGAGCATCAAAGAATAACTCTGATGACCGGTAGCTCTCCCAACAGAACCTGATTTTTTTCTATGTGTTCTAGTTATTATTTTTAAGATAATAAATCTGACGACACCCCTCGTAAAAATTCAAATGTATATTAAAATGTTGTTTTAGGACGAAACGTATAGTTATTATATATAATCATGTAGCATTTCTGGTGTATTTATAGGAACCACATGTGGCAGGGCATTATAAAAAAAGAACATGTATGAAACACGGAGGCTGGATAATAAAGGAAAGATGGCAGACAGAGCACTATAGAGCCGGCAACACTATAATCCTGCAAGGAGTAAAAGAAACTGAAAGGCCAATGTGATAAATAGCATGTGAACTAGATGCTTTAGCACTAAACCTGAGTGGGGATATGGACTGATGACCTGAAGAAATCTGATGCAGAAGGGTCTATCCTGTAAAAAGCTCAAAAAACAAAAGAAAAAATAAATTACATAAAGTTCTTATAGTACAAAGCATTAGTAGCAGGAACATCAAAACTGCAACTTCATAAGGAATGCTAAATATTGCCGGTGCTTACCTTTTCAAGTTAGGGGACTCCAAAGTTCTAACACAGCATTCACTCATTCACGCACACATTCACATACTTGTGGTGGTAAGCTACACTAGCCACAGCTGCATTGGGGCACACTGAGAGAGGCCAGGCTGCCCTTTACAGGCGCCACCATCAGTGATGTTACCCAAGGACAGAATGACTGAGACAGACCAATATGGTATTTCTTTATTAACTTGTAACATTTTAAGAAAAGAAATATATTTTTTAGCCTATCTTTTAAAGCAATTTTTAACTTCTGTTGGGTACTATAAAATAAAACAATAATAGCAAAAAACTGCCGTTTTACACCCTCAGTCGGGGGACCACCAGGAATTTGGGGCCTAATGATAGACATTGATATTACCCCACACACACAAAAAAAAAGGATGCAAGCTCTAAAACTGCTATAAAGATGCACTAAAGAGTATCATTTACATTGTTAATGTAACTTTTACTGTAAAATTTCTACAAAGGAAATGTATCATAATGTGGACAAGTTAAATATAGCTATAAGGTTTCACTATACCCTTATTGAAGGACAGGTTATTTTGATACTGGGCATGGGAACTAATTTTTCATTCCTGTATATGTGTAATTAATAAAAACATATATTTGTGATGTGGATGCTTTAGGCTGCTCATGAGAATGATCAAGATTTATAGATGTCTTTTAATGGTATAAATTGGTAGAATATACAGTGGTGTCAAGTAACAAAGTATTTGCACCTCGTTACTGTCCTTAGGTGTCTTTACTTTACTCCATTATTTTTCTTCCTACTTCTGACTTCTACTCATTACATTTTCACACAAGTATCTGTACTTTTTATTCCTTACATTTTTAAAACAAACTTTACTCGTTATTCTTGGCTTTGGTTTAATTTCTATAAATATTTATTTCATGTCATTGTGCCATACAATGCAGATCATTGGCGCCATCCACATCTAGTGAAAACTAGTGTAATTGGATGAGTCACATAACACAAACACTCATTGGTTAGCTAAAGGAAATCATCAGAAGCAAGCAGGTGTTCTTCAAACTGCAAACGCTAATTGTCTATGCCATGCTATGATGTCAGATTCAGAAAAAGATGTTGAAATGTCTGAAAGGTCAGACACAGGCGAGAGAATTTCAAGAGATGGAGACCAACAAGACGTCCCTCATCCTTGGTCCTATCTCAAATAATTTTATTTTCGAAATAGTCGAAAAATCGAGCTTTCATTTTATATAGCAGCATCTGGCTGTTTTTTTTAAAGGTTACTTTATACTTTTATACTTTAAGTAGTTTTTGGAGCTCATACTTTTTTACTTTTACTTGAGTAGAAGTAACTTTTACCAGATTTTTTTTTTTTACTTCAGCATCTATACTTCTACTTAAGTAACAAATGTGATTACTTTTGACACCACTGATATTATAATATGATAGAATAGAATATAATGTATGTTCTTTTTGGGGGCCCCCCTCAGTCAAGGGCCCTTAGAATCTGCCTAATCCCCCCCCCCCCCACCCTTACAGCGCCCCTGCTGTCAGTGGAATCCTCCTCAGATGTCTGGGATGTGATCAGCTGTGGAGGAGTCCATCTCCACGGTCTGGATGGAGAGAAGATGGAGAGCCCTGAAGGCCTCACTTCACTCATGCATTTGCGTCACGGCGCATCCTCGGATGCTGCGCCTCTGTCTCCACTGCGCAGCCGCACTTTCTCCGGGAGGCAGCAGGCAGAGCCGCCAAGATGGCCCTGGACAACCTGATCTTCGCTCAGTGCATCCTCTATTTCCTGGCCTTTGTGTTCGGCTTCATCGCCGTTGTGCCGCTGTCCGAGAACACGGAGGACTTCGGTGGGAAATGCCTGCTTTTCACGCGTGGAATGTGGCAAAACGAGAACATCACCGTGTCTAAACAGCGCTTCATCGTGGATGAGTGGGGACCAGAGTGCTCCTGCAGCTTCGTCACATTTGTCGGGATTGCATCCCTCATCCTGTCCGCAGTGCAGGCGTGGAGGCTGCTGTTCTTTCTGTGCAAAGGACACGACGAGTGAGTGATGTTGCATAATCACCTTTAGAAGCGCCTCACGAGTTTCCATAAAACCTAAATCTATGTAGCCTGCAGAAATATCTGAAAACGTTTATGTCATAATTTGAAAATACATCTACCTGTACACCATGTAGTTATCTTTCCTGGAAACTGCAGAAAGATGCTGCACCTCTTCAAAATATATATAAAAAAGAAAAAAGTTTACGTTTTTAAAATGACACATCAGCTATAAAAGTCTTCTAACTGAAAGACACAGTGTTATCAAGGCTGTATCTTATCAGGTTTTATTACTTTGATGTCTTGAAAAGTTTAGTGGAAGGAAAAAGTGTGTAAAAAAAAAAGAAAAAAAAAAGTGAACAGGCAACAAATTAAGCCAATATTCATTTGTTGGTCAACCCTTTTTTAAGAGTCTGCTGGGATAAACCAGAAAAAGTGTATTAAAACTCAGTGCTATGAGTGCACTCGCTCCAGCCACACTCAGTTTGGGAATTTTATGTTTTATTTTTTGGCTATGCATCCTGTTAAAACTGTCATGAACCCTGCTGCCAATACATCTTTTCCTTCTCATGCCTTTCCATCATTGCTATAGTTTGACACAGCGTTCAGTTTATTTAGCAATTACTTTTGTGGTTCTTATGTCAATGGCTGTCAGCTTGACCCCTGTTAAAACAGCATATTTCCCTTAAATGTTTTGGCCATAGAATTAATTGAAAAACTAAGATAAAAAAGTTTTTTTTGACAAAGGATATATATATATAAAAACATATATATATAAAAAAAAAAAAAAAAAAAAAAAAATTATATATATATATTTTATATATATATATATATATATTTTTTTTTTAATTAATTTTAATTGAACAAGCTCCTGTATTTAAGCTTCAGAACGAGTTTAGAAACATCTTCAATTCTTTTTCTTTCTCCCTGCAGCTCATTTTTCAATGCCTTCCTCAACCTGATGATCAGCTCCCTGTTGATGTTCACAGTCTTCCTGTCCAGCACCATTGTCAGTGTGGGTTTCAACCTGTGGTGCGACTCCATCACTGAAAGCGGGAAGATGCCTAACAGGTGACGTATGAGCACACAATCAGCGGCTTTCAGGCCGATGCCTCATACAGTCTACTTTAATGTCTGGTCAATCTTTTTAGCTGTGAGGAGCTGCAGGACATGGATCTAGAACTGGGCCTTGATAATTCCGCTTTCTATGATCAGTTTGCAATAGCTCAGGTAAGGAATCTGGTTTCATACTGAAGCTCAGCCAAACAGCTTAATGATTATTCAAAATCCGGTCATAAAATGAGGATGTCTCTATTTTAGTTTGGCCTTTGGGCTGGCTGGCTCACCTGGCTTGGGATCACAGTGTTAGCCTTCCTGAAGGTCTACCATAACTACAGACAGGAGGACCTGCTTGATTCCCTGATCCAGGAGAAGGAACTGCTGCTTGGACGCTCCTCACGCGGCGCCTCGGACCTCAAGACTGGCCTGATCTAGAATCTACTGGCTGAAACACTCACATCTTACCCATACAGCGCTGGTCACAAGTTTAGATGCACCTATCTGCTTTAATCTCATGCATTTGAACCTTTTTTAAATCATAGTGTACTAATAATACATAAAACCCCTTTATTTTAAAATCAATAAGATGCACAATTTCTCTTTGACCTGTTAATGGTCCAAATCCAATGAACATTGAGTAACGTTTGTAGCCTTCAGAAGCTTCTGGTTTGATTTTGGAAGGCTCTTCTTAGCTGAAATGATGGACTTTACTTATACAGTTCAGCTTCCAGGCTCCAACCAATGTTTTTAAACATAATGTATTTCCAGTACTTATCAGGAACTACCTCTGATCCTTAACAGATCCATACCATGAGTAAGGAGATCAGTTTAGTCTTAACTGTAAACTCCTCACCAACTGTATTTTCTTCCATGAAAAACCCTCCTCTCCTTCCTGGTGTCCTCCCAGTCAACATGCTCAATACCAAACATGTGAGTTAACCTTGTGCCAAATCCTCTGGAGCTAACAAGGCCCCACTGAGGGACCTCTTTTGTGTTCTTTGACATAAATTGCTACATTTTATTGGCTGTTTAGCTGCATATGCATTGAACAGCGATGCTGTTCTGTTTACATACCCTTTCATGCACACGCTGGTTGAGCTGCTGCTTAACAAATGCTCTGTTCACTATTCCGGAATGTCACCAGTTCACTGCTTATTCCTCGTAAAAATGCTCCAAATCATTCTATTGCACAATTAGTCTATTGTCATCATGACAATATCGCGTCGTCTCATAATACATCGTGTAAAAAGCATATTTATTACCCACACTTAGATCAATTCAAGCGTAGTTTATTTAGGGTGAGAACTTCCCAAAATCTCTCTTCCCAAATTTCTGTTTTTCCATTTATGATGAAAATGCTAATGGCGGACCCAATCTTGCACCAATTTAATTAACCCCCCTCGAGATAAAATTACAGTGAGTTATTTTAATTTTATCTGAGGCTTATGTGAGAGATCACGATCTTAAGACCCTTAGGTTTAAGCTTGGTTGAAAGGTGGTTTTGGAAAGGCTGAATGAGTTCTATGTAGATTACAGTTTATAGACAGATGAAACGAATATTGAGCTTTTTACCTGAACGTCCAGGATGAGAGAAAGTAACAGCTTGCTTAGCCTGGCATTATATAAGGTGAGCAGAGGCATGCTGATATTTATCCGACAGACAGATGTTTAGATGTGGACGACTCCTCACCCCCCTCCCTACCATCAGGTTTAGGGATGTTTGTGGAGACCAGTTGGCTAGAGCCTAATGAATTCAAGCCGCTTGCTTCAAGGCACTGACTCATCCATGTGGCCGAGGACAGGATGACTCGCCACCGGGGTGTAGGTCTGTAATTATACCTGAATGTGGGGCTATAATGACTAAAGCCTATAAGAGAAAGTCTGTACTGCAATGTTATAAAAAATAATGCATGCAAATCTAAAATGTGGGTGAAATAATGTAGAGAGATGACTAAATCTCAACATTATCACGAATAAACAACCAAATGGTAAAACATTGACATACACTGCAAAAACAATCTAAAAATTGGGAAAATGTCCCTAAAATAGGTGTATTTACTCTTAATTTGAGTAGGTAAATAAGATTATCGGCCAATTAAATTACTATTTCACCCTTAAAATAAGATAATTAGATATTATGCACTTAAAATAAGAGGCTGCAGTTGTTTTTATTTCTTATTTTTTAAATTAATATAGGGTGTCTTATTCCACTGGCTAAGTGTCTCACATACCTGCTCAATTCAAGACAAAAAATCTCTTATTTTGGTAAAAGTTGACTAAGATTTAAAATTTCTGCAGTGTAGGTGGTTGTTGTAATAGAACATTGATACAACACATACAAACTGGCTTTGGAATAAAGCAGCCAAAAATCATAGGTTTGGAAAAAAAAAAAATTCAAATATCTTGGAAAAAAACTAAAGAAAATAGTTTTATATTTACCCTCTATTTTTATAGTAATAAATATCGGTTGATTTTAGAAAACAGGTGATTAAGATTGATTTTTTTTTTTATTTATCGAGGTGAGTTGCCTTTTAATTTGTTAACTTTAAAAAAAGGTTAAGTGTGCAACTAAAAGTCAAAAAATGAAAATGCCAGTTGTTTTGACTTTATTTAAACCTGTGACCAGAGCTGTAAGTTTTCATCCGCCATACGATTCACCAACGTTTGCCTGTGGAGACAATCCAAATCAATTGGCCTCTGCTTCCATTGAATGCAGATCAAGTCAAATGGATCATTTTCTCCTTTGAATAAAGCTTAAATTTAGTCAAGATATGCAGATCTTGATTACCCAAAGCCAAATGTTTTCACAACTATTTACCTGAAATATAAACTGGAGTTTTCTTTAATTAATTTTATCATATTTAACCACTCAGTATTATTGAGGAAAAATTTGGTAAAAACAAGTTTCTTTGTAAAACTTTTGCATGGTACCCATTGCATGACAAAATAGAGATGTTTCTTTAGATATAAAGATAATTATTTTTTTTTTGGTCTTCAGATAGATTTTCTCCTTAGTTATGCTTTTATTTTGAAAAAGTAGTGAACTGAGAATCATTTGCATGCTTAAGCAAAGTAGAAGACGTTGCGCTTCATGCTACAAAACATTATATTTTACTACTCTGGCATATGTAAATGTATGTATACCTGCATGCCTTTTCTTGGCATTTAATCACATCTTACAAGTCAGGAAGAGCACAAGCAAGTTATATGACTTTGATAGGTAATGACACTTTTATTTAAAACAATTGAAATCATAAAACAACATGAAATAAGAAAACCCTCTATAAAGGCACTTCTTTCAAAGTGACCATAAATGTTGAGACAGCAGTAAAAAGCAGCTAAGTGTGCATATACAAGATGTAAGTTTACTGGGAATCCATTTTATTGCTATGGTCAATTTAGTTTGACAGTACTGAGCTGTGAGTGTTTCTTTTTTTTTTTTCCTCTGTGCAGGCATAGCTTTACCTTTTATTGCTTCAAACCTCAAATGTGAGATCTCCACAATCAAACACAATCACGTTGATTTCCCTGAAACCTGCCATGCAGAGAGCACTGCTCTAATGGAAACTGTGCTGTGTGTTATTGCTCATAACGAGAGGTATGTAGGATGTGCATCACTCTGCCTTTCGATTCCCATTTGTTCCGTGTGCAAGTTTGGCTGCTTTTCTGAATTTCTTTCATTCAGTAAAGGGACTCATATCTAACTCATACCTTCAATAAATTCAGTATCTGTTCCTGATAGATCTCTGTGTTTGGCCTCAGTTGCATGGTATGCGAGTGGGAATATTAAAACGATTCAATTGGATTCGGCAGAACATTAAAGGTTTCAAAATAGTAAAAAAAAAAAAATTTAAACATTTTTGGGATACTTGCATTGATGCAGAAAAACAGTGGAAGATAGACATATATGTCACACTTGGGAATTAAGGGTAAAGCGTATCAGCATTTGGGGTGGGATTGTTTAAACTGTTCTTATACAGTACCTTGAAAAAGCATTCAGCCCACTCCCTCACATTTTGTCACAGTAAAACCAGAGACTTTAATCATTTTTTGGATGAAAATTGATATTTTCAATTATTTCTTTACAAGTAAAAATGTGTCAATTAGTGTCAAAATTTTAATTGGTTGCAAAAAGTTTTATTTAGAGGGAGCAAGAATAAGTTACAAAATATGTGTTCAGCCCCTTTTACTCTGATACTCAAAAGAAACCTGTAAGATTAAAAAAAAAGCTTAAAGCATTCAAAGGTGTGACGTACATTAGCATTCAATTCATTACTCTGTTCCCTCTATACCGAATCTAAAGGAACCAATGCATGTAGCACCTATTAAGTTTACATGTATATAAACATAAAAGATGCAGCATGAATTCCAGTTCTGAATTATGCTCTAGTTTTTCACTTTAAAATTCTAATGAACAGACAAAACATGAGGGGAAAAAAAGGGGCATGAAAAGTCTTTTACAAGACACTGCAGTTTGGGTATGTTCACTTTGACTAACTATAATGTGCCACACATTTTTATACTCTTGAAGAAACACAGTTAAGAAAGAAGAATGTGTTTTCTACCTCATTTAAGCCCGTACTGCGAAGTGATGTAGCCCTGTGTTCACGCGCTATCGGATCGGAACCAAACATGCGATCCTTGGCCCTGGAGAAGGGCACTGCTGCATCATTTTCAAACATCTCTACATTCATTTATATGGAAATACAAGGCTAAATACTGATAGCGATAGACCTTAGTATATTGAAACATATATACACATTCAGTTGTTTGTGATATATAACATACAGAAATAAGTGTTTTGTTATAAAATAAATATTTGCATTCCCTGGAAACATCCACTCACAGGCAAAATACTTTAACCTGAACTGAAGGATCAAACCATCGTGGGGATCATGTGAACATTATTCTTGCAATTGTGCAAAATGTTTTCACAACCAACACATGGAGTGGCATTTCCAAACTGTAGTGCATATATAGATATATACATACAGAAATGAAAGCTACATGTTTCCAACATTTAATATATTCCCTTTTTTCAGTGGGGAAGGGGTGCCATTTCAGAGCCATGCAACATGGCGGAGCTGTTTATAGGCCTGGGCACCTTCAAAGGTAAAAAAAAAAAACAACTGGGGGAATAAAATAGCTCCACGTCTCCATCTGTGGTCTGTCACAGTCACTGCATGGTCAGCCATATCCAGCAGCCCCACAGCAGCTGCTTCATGTGCACCAGGTAGACGGCCAAGGCGGCCTCCAGCTCCTCGCATGCTCTTTGCGGCCGCCGCCGATCGGTGCAGTACATCGCCACGCCGAGGAATGACATCAGTAGGAAGAGACAGGTGAACAGGGCGAGATGTGGGCGAGTCGGCGTCGTCTCATAAGCTGGAAAAGGAGATCACATTTAAGTTGTTTTGGATTGTAAATGAGAGGTATTTGTATATTCAAGTGCACAAGACTTTCATTTTAGACCTAAGGAGAATAGAAAGGAGCTTTTTGCAGCTGGTTTTCTACAAACAAAGGGAAAATAACACCAGATGTAGGACCCATAAACCTTTAAGTACCAATACCATGAATAATAAACAAGCCTTTCAAACTTATTTTTCGGAGACACAACAACGCATCTCTTAAAAACAGGTAAAGTTATAATGTTTCGATTATACCGTCAGATAGATCTGCAGTCTCTGATGGGCTATACATACATACAATATGTTTTATCAATGAAAAAGGAGCTTTCTAACAGTAAAATATCAAATAGATGTTAAGTCACTTTTTGCTAATAGAACAGGATAAAGCAAGCATTAATGCTTCAAATACCTGTGCAGGTGATATAGGTAAGATCTGGGGAAGAGGAAGGGTTTTTCATCACATACCAATGAATATCTCCCAAAGGGATTCAAGAGAAGGAAAAAACAAAGAAAAAAAAAAAAAAAACGGAGTGCCTGTGGCGCATAGCTTGGGCAGGGAGTCGACAGCCAAACCATCTAACAAACTGCAGCTGTTTGTTTGTGAGAACAATGTGTTTCATGTGTGAAAATACCTTTTGTTCTCTTTAATATGTTCAGTACGACTCATCAGCTGCTGTCTGGACATCGTGTTAGATAATTAACAGAGTGCTTATCCATAGTAACTATAGGCTTCAGCTGAGACACACTTTTCCCAATAAATTAGAGAGTGTTTGTCTTAAATTTCAATCTAAACTTGTATCAATATTTGAACCTCTGTGTGGCTTGAATTAACTTTAGGGGACCTTAATGGTGGGGAAACTTCAGACTGACTTAAGCCGGGCGTACACTGTGCAATTTTTTTCAATCGTTGCACGCATCTACTGCTCACACTGTACGATTAACCTCAGGGTTTAGTCGTACAGTGTGAGTTCACAGCTCATGATTTATATTCGGCCCCACGCTCTGATGCGATCTACCTGCTCACACTGCACGACTAAAAACCACGTCGGACTGAGCCCCGCAGTGAGATGGCGCTGCTCTGTAGCTCTCTATCCTGAAGCCAAACAAATAAAAGGGGAATATAAAGCTCACTATAGTGAACCGCGCTGCCTTGGCAATTTGTGCAATTTTGTGCTGAGGGTCCTAGAAAGAAAGGGCGACAATGTATTTGGAAAAAGGACTTGGCTGAGCAGGGGTGGCTGCTGCTGTCTGTCAATTTTGCAGACGGAGCTGCATTTCACTCATTGCATCCCTGCCATGCTGCTGTGTTTACATCTGATGGGAGGGATAAAAAAGAAGAATTGCTCTTTGAGCATGCGCACTGAGCGATTTGCCCACGACGGTCGGGAGAAAATCAAACATGTTTGATATTCTCCCTACCTCACCATTCCTGATCGGGAGGTGGCCGTAAGAGGCTGATCGCCCCTCGTAACCCCCTGTACACAATACGACTCACAATCAGGCTGAAAGTCGGGCCGATCGAAAGACTGGAAAATCACCCCGAAAATCGCACAGTGTACGCCGGGCTTTAGAGTTTGAGAGACTGCGTAGGAAGTATTCTGGAATTAGGTTTGACTGCTTCAATTTTGAGGCATATTTGAGGCATATTTTGCATGTAAAACAAACTGATCATATGGAGTAAGATAAGACTTGAACAACCAATGCACGGTTTGATAATATTAAGTGGGTTCTGCTACAAACTTGAAGGGAGGAATGTAGTGACAGACACTTCTGTTCAGAGTATCAATGCTGGGCAGAACCAGGTCAGAAATTAAAGTGTCCATCAGAGCGTGTTTGGCACCATAGTGGTGAAGTAGGTGCTGACAGGGCTCCCCACAGCGCGCTTTAAAACTCCTACATCAAGTGTGGGCTGTCGGGTCTGAAATTCGACCTGCAATCACTGCTTTTGTTCCATTGCTTTACACACTAATGCTGGAGCTTCTCTTTCCATAAGTAACCTCATCTCTTTTCTAAGTGTCCTAAGCTCTTAAAGTTATATAAAAACAATTCTGCAAAGTCACGTCTTAATGGAAATGGGTAGACTTGTATAACCTTTGACCAAATTTATGTCATAAATTGAATCATATTGTGTTGTCGGGCAGACAATAATTCCCTCTCAATGTTTATTGCTATACATTTTATCTTATTTATTAGTGATATAACTTTCCAGATATTTCAATAAAACTTTACAGTCGATTTCACTGTCACTGACTAAAACTCGGGGTTTTCTGTAGTTTGTGTTGTTAAAGCAAATATTTCTAAAATGTTATATTTCTAAAAGTTCAAGTTCAAGCAATACCAAAAATTATGATACATGCCATTTCATTACTGTATTTTTAAAATCAAATATTTCAATACAACACATATGAATACAAATTATTTGAATGTGTGGATTGTATGTGTCTTAAACAGTTTGTATTTCAGATTAGAAAAAAAATGGGTAAGAATCTGTGATTAGTTTGACCAAACTGTGCATGTGGAGCAAAAAATGCTTTTAAAATCACCACATAAGCTAAATATTGTGATGATCTTTTGATAGATCTAAACAGAGTGCAGTGCTGTTGGTGCTCCCCATGCAACTTAGTGATCCAGTTAAACAAACTTACCACCTAAAGGATCACAGTAAAAGTCTGTGAAGCCAACAGAGAATAGGTTTTGTGTCAACAGAAGTCAACTTAATTGACACACCAGCTACAAATCAGTTACTGCAGTCTTACTTTTAACTAAGGAATTTATGGAATGCCATTTGCATGGCTTGATTTAATTACTTTAACATGTTCGGACTCTAATGGTTCAATGCTCGAGTGCATTTACTTAATTAAATTCCTGTGAATGTGAAAATGGCAATGACAAAAAGCCAGGGAAGAATTTTTCAAATTGCTTAAAGCTATGAGTGACTGCACTCTGGAAACTGTTAAAAGGGATGTTTCTTACCATGCACTGTGGTCTCTGGCTCCCTGAATCGAACCCTGCGCTCGCCTTTCCGTCTGTGGCTGGGCTCTGTGTCTGACCCATTGTTGGGACTTGGCCTCTTTAGAATGGAGGTAGGAATTTTGCCGCTGGTCACCTGTATTAAAGTCAACTTAAGGTGAGTACGTACGCTACCTGCAAGGAGAACATTTTAAAAGCCAAAAAAACCCAAAAACAAATATGTTTATTTTGTAAACAGGTCCCAACCCCTACCTTATGTGTGAGTTTGTCTTCGTGTTGGTGGTGGGAGTCTTTTCTGTGACACACCTCGGAAATTTTCTCGCGATGGGAATGATGAAGACAGTTGACGGTGTCTCTGAGGGACTCTGCAGTGGCAAAGCGTTTGGAAAGTGCCGACACACACTGGCCCAGAGAATCTAAAGAGAAAACCATGACCACACAGTCTGTGAGCAGGGAGCTGATTAAAGAGGCTGAGGTTAAGACAGAAAGGGAGCTGGAGGTAAAACCTGCAATGTGGAACATGCAAATAAGTCCTAGACCAACTGCAATAATGTTAACCCTTGCCTGCCACTATCGTTCAGCAAATACACAGTATCTAATATCTAGGGAGGGATTAACAAACCATGAAAATGCAACAAAAAAAAGAAAAAGTTGCTGAATATCTGAGGAATAAATATATTTCATGTATATTTTCAGTCTTTTTTTATCTCAATCAAATTGGATCTCAGGTTGTTTAAAACTGTTGCACAGGACCAACAATAAAAGTTCTTGAAACTCTCACAGCACAATTTGATCTCCCACACAAGGTGCTCCTAATGGTATAACTTTAATTAAACTTTATTAATCTCACAATGGAGAAATTCACCTCTGCATTTGACCCATCCCCTTGGGGAGCAGTGGGCTGCCACTGTGCGACGCCCGGGGAGCAGAGTGGGGTTAAGGGTCTTGCTCAGGGTCCCAGGGTGCAGGCTGTGGGGATCAAACCAGGTACTTGCAACCTTTTCAGAGCCTAAACATGTGATATCTCCTTTGCTGATACTTAAGACAGGGATGTAGACGGAAATCATATTGAACTACTGAGAAACCATTTTTAATTAATTATTTCCAAACTGTTTAAAGTATTTCATAGAGTAACTAGGCTTTGATCTCGGACTGTAACTACAAAGTGTTTTTTTAAATCAACCAATTTTACTTGCCAAGTATAAAAATCAACCATTTCTTTTATTTTAAGGTGAAATAGTAAAAGGTGTTAATTTAATGAAATGCAGCCAACATTTTGTCTAAAGCAGAAAAGTTATAAATTACTAGGAAAGAATCAAGGCACCTTTTAGGAAGGAAAAAAATATTTTTCCATTTCTAAACTATTTATTTGCATATTTCTGTTTGTTTGCACTTCTGTCTGTTAAGTAATTGTGGAATAGTATCAGAGTGGAAATAAAACAATTTCCCGAAAAAAAAAAGCAGTTAACACAGATTTAGAAACACCCATTCATCAGTGAAAATTCTGTTACTTAGTTTTTGCTTTATGATAATTAGATTTTAAAAAAAAATGTGTAACTCAGTATAATAACTGCATATTAAGGAGAATTGGGGTTGAACTGGTGTATCCCCTTCATCCTCTTTATTTCTCGGTTATGTGAAGCAAATCAACATCACAAAATTTTTTTTCCCCTTGTTTAAAAAAAAATATATTTTGCAGAATGTTTTCAAGTTTAAAATAAACTAATAAAATATATATTTAAATAAACTTGAACTGAAAATGTTTTTAATCTTCTAGATTGTTATGCGACTCAAAAAGCCAGTGGTTATCTCTGTCAGTTGTTTGCTATGTGAAGGTCTATCAGGCAGAATAAACCTAAAAATAACACAGATATTAAAGGACGTGTCATAGGGGCATGTTGAAGTCAACAAGCAAAGATAAATTCTGGAAATGATCCAGAAGGTTAAGCTTGGATTGAGTCTCCATGCTGTCACAGGCACTTCAGGGACATGAGTCATGTCTCTATCAGTGTCGATTTCTTATTATTACTCTCAAGGCTAAACCTCCCCTGCTAATTTCCTAAAAGTACTGGTAAAATATGCTTAGTCAAACAAAAATAAATGTAGTCATTAAGCTAAATTAAATATGCGCTAATATGTGCCTGATTTCATGATTATATTGTGCAATAATCAGCTGTTGAGCCTCAGTCTATTGAGGTAAGCAGCGACCTGCCCCTGATGCTGATTGGCAAACATATTTAAGGATTTTTGACTGTTGTGGCGAGACAGAAAGGAGGTTTTCCTCATGATTCCAGTGGGAAAAGTGATCAGTCAATCAGAACACTCATCTTGTGCAGAACTCTTGCCGTGTTTTCCGTGGAGTTTAATATTTCAGAGTGCCTCACAAGTGTTTTTTTTTACCCGTTGTAGAGATGTGTTTTTTTTTTGTTTCAACATTAGTTAATGCAATACATGCAGTTTGTATTTCATTCACACCATTGAGCCTCCCCTGTTTCAGAGAGCAGCAGCCGCCACTGGTCTCTATTAATTAGCAAAGTAAATTTAAATCAATATTTTCAAGAGCCTTGAGGTGGGGGCTGCAGTTGGCACTTTCGAAGGTGCATCCATTTTACACACAGCAATTTATGCACAAAAAATAAAACATCGCACCCACTTTAATCAAAACCGACTCAAGTTTTTCTTTGCAGGCAAATGATCTTAATCCAAAAAGGAGCTTTTTGTACAAATTAATTTGTAAAATCCTGCTTAAACTTGATACAGAAATAATAGATTTTAATTTTTAAATTAAATTTGGGTTTCTTTTAGTTGACCCAGGCAAATATTAAAAAAGAAAATCTATCAACCATGGTAAAAGGATACAAATATGTTTAAAATATTTTCAAATCATTTTAAAAATGATCAGATTATAGAAATTAATAGGGGGAAATATCCAAATCAACCAACAATAAATGAGGTAACTGGTGTAAACCTTTTTCAGGAGTCGCCTCCCTACCATAACTACCCTAAGATCAATTTAACCAGGAGTGTGATGGATGGGGATATTTTTGATTATGTGGCATCCGTAATGATTGTAAGATAACCTGTTTTGCTCATCTGAGGAGTTTCAGTGTGTGGGTGATGTCTACTGTTTTGCTTTAAGCTCTGGACTTTTTTATTATTATTATTATTTTTTTCTTTTTTGTGCCTTTGATCATGGCTCGAACCTGTGGATTCGTTTTATGGTGCATTAAAACTGGTGTTTGAAGATCAATATCACTAAAAGGATCTTAGCTGCAGCTTAGACTGAAGTTCTGATCAGCGAGCGCATAAACAAGAATTCCCCTATTCAGCCGCTCAGCGACTCAGTTTGTTTGACTGTCGTCGACAAGGAGGTCATAAAACAACCTACAACAAAATCTAAAAACTGAGGGCTTCACTTTCCTCAGCTGAATTCAGAGTACATGATTACACAATGACAGAGTCATTCTAATTGGCAAGAAAAATTGCATAACTTTAGAATGAAAAGGTCAAGCCTAATGTTGACACCATCGAAAACCAAATACCGTCACGTGTTTGAAAACAAACAATAAGAAAAACACAAAACATATTGATTCCGTAAAAATTCATATTGATGATCCTCAGGGCTTTTGGTAAAATATTTGTGGACTGTGAAAAAAATTAAATGTATAAGGAAAAGCTGTAACATTGACCCATCTATTTAACTCATATTTAAGTCTCTTTCAATACTAAAAAAAGATTAATGCAGCCTTCTGAGGAAGGCAGGCAAGATTTTTTTGTGAACTGCGACCTCTCTTTTGTGCCTAACATTGTAAGTTAGCTGCTGTTATGCATCCCTGCCTCCAAAAGCTGACCTAGCAACATGGATAGTTTAATGTATCACTCCAGCGGCAAATAAAAAAAAAAAGAAGAAAGATGGAGAGAGAGTCTTTGCTTCTTCAAGTGCAAGCAAGGCGCACTCACAGCATGACAACATCATGGCCTCAAACTGTCACATAGCTACATATTGGCTTTTGTTTCCCATAAAACCATTTCTGTGTCCAACACAAGTCCAGGTGTTTATTAATTCAACATTTTCACTAGTTGACATATTCTCTTGAGAGTTACTAAAGAACTACAGACCTTCTGTGTAATGTGTGTTTTAATGGGCTGTACAGGCGTCTTCCAGAAGTTACACACCCTTGTTTGATTTACATCAGTTCTTAAAGGAGTATATTTCCAGTATCTACGTTGTACCATTTCTCTGGAAAGAGCCCTGTGTTTACTTTGCTCCTGCACATCATTCGAGAGTTTACCTGAATATTCCGTCTTCCCGATCTCGGCATAGACAGTTGCCATGAGCTCCAGGCTTCGGGCTGTTACCGGATGATCGTTACCATAGGTTCTCTGGTGAATCTTTGTAGCCTAAATCGCACAGAGAAATCCAAATTAAAATCCTTCATAGTATTCAATAATAATATCAACAAAAAAAGCGTAAATCTCACACAAATTCACATTAGGATGACAAAATGACTCGCTACAACAGCAAGATAATTATAAATATTGAATACTGGGAGGTTTTTAAAGCTGCCCTATCTATGAACTTAATCATGTGCATGATAAGTTTGTTCCAAAAAGTTGGTCTTGCCACTGCAAAAGCATGGCCACCACTGTTTATGAGTTAGGTTAGTGAGAGATAAAAGAGCATCTGTTTAGTAGAACAGAGCAGTTTTTTTTTTTTTTTTTTTATATTTATTTTTATTTGGTAACGGCATAAACCATTTCTTTACAGAATTTCATAAATTGTTTACATTTTCCTTTCCCAAAGGTGTTGATTTATAAATGCAAACAAAACAAATTACAGAAGCCAAGATAAATACAAATACATAATTAAGAAAAAAAAATCCATACACGTTCTGTATTCCTATCCATTCCAAAGATGAAAATTATTACAGTTAAAGTTCCAGAACAGTTTAGGTTTTTCTATCTCCGTAAGTACAGGTGCCCATGTCCCTTGAAACAATCTATCTTTAAACTGTAATTTTGCTGTTATTTTTTCCATTCACCATCACTTCCTTAACTCTTTCCCACCAAAGGTCGGTGCTCGGGGGTTGTGGCTTTAGCCAGAAGATTGTTATTATTTTCTTTGCTATCATAATCAGTATTTGAATAATTTTCTTTTTTCTATTTAACAATGCTCGGCAGGAATGTTTGTAAATCTAGGTTCAACTTTTCTTTGCAAATAGTTTCAATTTTTTTCCTTACATTCATTTCATTCATGAAATTCATTTTTTTAGTTGTTGAAAAGATTTCATTTGTTCATTTTTAAAAAGTTGTCCAATATAAACCAAGCCCTTCTCTTGCCACCATTCAAATCCCCCTTCCATTGAGGGTATAAAGTCTGGATTTGATGCTGTTTTAGTAGCTCTACAAATTAAACTTAACATATTTAACTTTCTTTTAACAATTGCCCATATTTTTAATGTTCCTTTAACCAATTCATTTGCAATTTTTGATTTATTTTGAATATTCTTTGTTACAAAAAGAAGTTTTCTTAGGGTATGGTGGGATGCAAGTTTCCTCAGATAAGCAGGGGGAAGCCCAAGAAGTGTGCAAACGATCGATAAAATATTACATGTTGATGATGCAGGAAGCCAATGGAGTGAAGACAAAACCAGTAAACTACTTTGTCATTCCAGATGGAGAGTGACATCATGTAACAGGCGAAAAGAATGAAGGGGCCATTGATCCAAAGCCACAAACAAATGAGTGAACATCTTTTTTTCTTTTGTAGGGCGATAGAGCTGCTACCTTCACTTTCTTTTAAGATGGCGCTGATCTTAGGCTTACCAGTAGGGATTTCTTACAAGCAAACAGGTGTAAAACATTAGTTTGAATTAATTTGTCCAAATAAAAAAATAAAAATCTATAAATATCTGCAGAGGCAGAAAAAGAGATGATTGCTGAACGTACCTTACCACTGTATTCTAAGGCAAGATGAGGTCTGAAAAGAAAAGAGAAAAATCAAAAGCTTTAAAAAAGTTTCCCCTCTAAAAACACAATGCTTGTCGTAACGAAGCATGCACGACTCTTTATAGAACCATATTTAGTCAAACTATTGATTGTTCGAGTGATATTGAGGAGTCTAGAAGATTTACAAGGTCTTTTTTTCTGCTGGACAGGATATGACTGGATTTTATTTAGACATACTGACAGCATACAATGAGAATTTCTCTTAGATGTGACCTAGAAGATGTTTTTTTTTTTTTTAGATTGCTAATCATTCAGATATCTACAGGCTTTCAATAGAACCATCATTAGAATTAGGTCCTTCTTTTAACCAAACCTAAGTCTGAAAGCAGACGCTTAATTATTTTCATTATCCACTCTTTCTTATGTGATTATGTCCCTTTCTGACGTTCTAGGAGTCTCACTGTGGAGTTTCCAGCAAGGCAGTAATGTTGAACAGCATTTGCCTTATTTCAGATATTTAGGTTTCAACAGCTGCAACCAGTGGCACCAATTAAGCAAATCATTGTTACCATGAACTTTGCTCTGGACCAAAGAAAAAGAAATGCTTTTTGGAAGCCTGTATTTAATACTTAATGGTTAATTTTCGATATGACTAATTTAAGAGGAAAAAAAGAAAAGTACAAACTCAAAGCTTTAGCATTTCACGCTGGTTTTTATCAACACTTGTCAGACAGATTGTTGGCACAAAAATCCTGCTTTACTCGTAATTCTATGCACTGCTGGTGTGGATTAGGTTAGAGGTCAAATGAATGTGATATAAAAGCATACGCAAACACTTGTTTTTATACAAAGCAGTAATACTAAATGAAAAGGAGGAATGAGTGAAATGTAAATATGACATTCATGATCAGCTCTATTTTGCATAGTTTTCCTCCACTAAAACTTGTGTTAAAACAGCAGGAAAATAAGATATTTACTGGGGGGTGTATGTGTGATGATGCAGTAATATGGCACTATTAGGTTGAGGAAAATCCAACTGATACTTTAAAAAAAAAAAAAAAAAAAAAAACTACTTGGGAATGTGGCTTATAAGCTCTGAAGCATTAAGGCAGTTTGGATCATAATGGAACGTCATATTCAAACGTGTCCAACGTAAGTGGACAACATGTGGGCATGCAGGCGCCTCACTGAGGACATAGAGCCCTCTGATTTCTACAAGTACTGCTGCCGTCTGTCCTCCAGGGGGAATTATGGAAGGAATGGTGATTACAGGTTGGTTTATTGTCTCATGCCTCTCTGTCGCTTTCCTGTCAAGTGCTAAGCTAAATGAACGTGATGCGGTTCATTGAAGTCCTGCCAGGCGTTCCATGAATATCTGCCCTGAAAAAGTCAAGCAAGGACATTCATCAACCTCACACCAGCTTGTCTGTGGATGCAGAGCAAGTTGTGTTTAGTGTGATGGATACCAGCTTTCCAAACTGACCCCAGGAGTCTCTAAAAATCCAACTAATGCAAATAATTAAACACAAGGAAGTCCATAAATTGTATTAATAAAAGCTGAATGACAAAGGAGAAAAAAAGGCTTATTAGGCTGTTATATTAGAATGACATATTAGTTTCCTTTTAAAACCAGTCCCATGAGTTAATTATATATAGTTGTTCATATTTTTTTTGGTGAATTATTTGGTTACTTGTTATAAGCATCTAATTTGATTTAAATGTCATCAACCTGATAAGAAAAATATATTATAATAACATTTTAGCATGTTTAATGCTAATTTTCTGCCTTTAATGAGGACATTTCTTTCAAAATCAGCCCACTGCCTTACCCAATCAAAAGGGATATAGCCTCAAATTTGCATGGAGAAAAGTCTTAATATAGCTCTAGTTGGTGCTTCATGGAAACATTTTTTTATATACGCAAAGGTAAAGGAGAGTTTGCATGTTTTATAAGTTTTACAGCCATTTGGATACATTTCTAAAGCACGCAGGACCAAAGTAAAGAGCAGAATCAAATTCCCATGTGTCCTTACATAGCTAGAAACCCAAGCCATGCTCAGTCATTACCATCTCATTCATGTTTAACCACTGTATGCTACTTGCATTAATTAAGCGCAGTGACCAGGGCCTCCGTTGTGCAAACATTCCACCCTCTGTCGCCCTCCACGGCAGTCAGGTTAAATGGCCTTTTCTCGACAACGACAACAGAGGCAGAGAAAACACAGTGTATGCTATGGCAGGAACAAAGAGCCAATGTAACGGAGGACACCAGATCTAGTTAGAGAGAGCGGTGTCGCTTTCCTCAATATATAGAAGCTGATAGGAATCATTAAGGTTAGAGTTCTCCATGAAAATGCAATCTAGAGGGGGGGACATGCTTCGATTTACTGGGCTTCAGGTGCAACAATAAAAATGTTTAGTTTTTTTTTATAAGGTATTGATTCTTCATTCAAACCAGACTTGTTTTATTTGCTTCTTCAATGCAAACTGATCAAAAAGCTTTTTGTATGTATGCACTAATGATACAAATGTATTAGAGTATGCAAAAAGAACAATATTTTGTGACTAACTGCACTGCTTTTTTGAGGGGAATAAAGAAAAGGCAACAAAACCAGCCCTCCAAAATAATGTCAGTATTATTAAGATAATAAAAAGTGTATGTTTACTATAAAGTTTATGAAAGTAAATCCACCCACAAAGAGCCGCCTGAGTCAATAAGCCAGCAGTACATCTTTCCCCCCATTAAATGCTTTGCAGCTGAGGCCCCAACAGCACATTATTTTACCTACTGTTTGCTCATGATGCAGAGCTGAGCCAGCCGTTCGAGGTGCTGTGCTTGAGAAGCCTGCTCTGAAAGTTCCTCTGGTGTTGTCCATCCCGCAGAGCCCAGGGTGGCGTCCTCCTGAGGCCCTTTTAAAGAAACACAGGGCATGGAAGAAGTCAGCCTCTCAAAAATGTGCTGCCCTCCGAATCCACACAGAGTACAAAGGTCTATTTTACTCAAGCTTAACCAAGTCTGCCAGTCTGACTGTGCTGCAGACTGTAGGACTAAAACGTGACAATGATCCAATAGAGGGCTGGAGACAACAGAGCAAAGATAAGGACAGGAGAGAGCAGATAAGGGCAGCAAACAGAACAGTTTCCACGCCCATCGAGCAATGAGAAGCACACAGCGATGAAACACAAACAGAAGAGGAGCCATCAAGCGTACAAAACACATATTTAATCAATATCACAAGTGAGTGATAACAAATCTGTGGTACAAGCACAGGCTTCCTACTCAATTTGAATCCTAATAAAATGATAAATACGTCAGCTTTCGGAAGTACATTTAGGTGGCTAAGAGAAATAGCTTCTCTTACTCAGGAGAAGTCTACCGTTCAACCTGAGTCAGTGCTGATTCAGGTGCTTGGGTGTGCTGTAGTGACACATAGTTCCTAATGAATAAATGTGACCATTTGTCTTCCGCTGTGCCTGTCCCTGATCTCCACCAGGCCCACGCTACACTGCTCTGCTGCCTCAGCAGCAGACTGGGAGAGCAGGCAGAGGTCTGGAGCAGCGGACGAAACAAGTGATGAATGGATGGTCTCGCTCTAAACGCTTGACACAAAACCCTGTGGGTTGTTTTTTTTGTTTGTCTTTTTTGAAAGTATGGCAACTTAAAGGGAAAAAAAATAATTTCAATGTGTTGATTAAGTTTTTCAATGTTTAAAATTACAACCTAAATCAAATATTTTAAACAAAGAAGAGTTTTTAGAGATACTTCAAGACATTGGCATATTTTACAGTTGATTGGCCTTGATCACTGAATGAGGAGGACTTAAGGTCGGCTTGTTTCGGTATCAGTGAGGATGTAAATTAAAGGTAAAGAAAGTAAACCGTTGTCTGGGCTACAACAATAAACCTTTGTATAATAGTGAGATCTGGATTTTCCAAGTTCTTTTTCAGAAATATTATCAGTCCAATTATCAGTACCCAACACATTGTAGTACAGTGGCGGAGCTAGAAAGGGGGCCAGGGGTAGACATGGCCACCCCTAACATGCAATTTGTTGTTCCAGTAGAGACATACTTTACTTAACCTCCTCCAGGACAAGCAGTTCCCCTCTAAAACAGAGGGTGGCAGTAGTGATACTCTCAGAGGGAAAGTTAGTATTTTAAACATACAGTAAAGGGCAGATCAGACTTCTGCAACCTCACACATCAAATGTCACTTGAGTCTGGTCGCAAACTAGTTTTGCTGGCATTCTTCTGCACCGTCGGTCTGGGATTTCTAGGGACGCATAGCAGTGTCCTGCAAAGCGCAAGGGGGGACCTATTAGAGAACTCGCGAGAACTTCGGCGGATGGTCACGAGAAATTCTGCGGCGCCAGCGGGTGTTTATCTTCCAAAACAACAATGGTGTGTCTGCAAGATGTCACCGTCACGGAGATGGGTCTAGAGTTGCTAGACATTTAGGAGGAACAGGTTCTGTTAATGGAGATGGCAAATGTCCATCGTAGTTGTTCCTCGGTTTTTAAAAACGGCGGGCCCCGGCACTGAATTGAGAAGGACCACACAGACAGCCGGAAAGGCATACCAAGGACCAATCAAGGCTGCTTTTTGTCTGCGCACTTCCACATGAGGTCTGCACGGGTTTGCGACTGTCTGGTGCGTAGTCAGAATTTTTTGCCGTGGTCGTGCACAGAGACAGATTTGATGGTTGCAGAGGCTATGCGTCAGAAGCATACATTGGCCTAAAGCAGACACTTGATTCTAGTAATTAATTAATTTTTAACATCAAAATTCTAAAAAAATTAAAAAGATATATATATATATCGATAACAAAGTTAAGTGCTTTATGGGGATAAAGGGAAAGACTCTTTTATGAAATTAGAAACAGAACCAGTGCTCAACCCATTAAATATGTATATTAATCAGAACTATAACTGATTTAGACAGCCTAGAAGTATAACTGTGCATGAAGTAAGTTTGAAACAACTAATTGCATTAATCGTGATTAATGAAATAATCGACAACTAAATTAAGTAATCAAATCATCATTAACTGGAGTATAGACTGTAAAACATGCCTTTAGCTGACAGAGTAACCCATTTAGAGCAGTAATTATACCAAGATGGTAAAAAAATATATAAAGATTTTGCATTTAAAATAAAAAAATATTTTTGTTTATCAGTATCCTCTATCCAGAACTACAAGAGTGGAAAAGTATTAGTATCACCTGGTTTCATTTTGTAAAAAGTCTTCTGTAAGGAAGACGTAAGTTGCAGCACTAATGTGAAGACTAGCAAGGGCTTCATTAGGATCTAATCTGTCTTTAGTGATTTGTTTGGGACATATGGATGTTTTTTCTCATTCATTTTTCTAAATAGTACACTGTGATCAGTGGATCCTGGCCCTAAACTGGTTCTATTGACTATTCAATATTAGGCCACCCCTCAGTGCACATTGGTCCATGTCTGGCCACTTCTATGAATGTTTTCTGGCTCCATCACTACTGCAGTGCAGATGAAAAGAAGAGACTTGCAATAATAAAGTACTTATAAGAAGTTAGGGCAATTTTGATGTCAAGCACAAATAATGCTCTATGATGTCTTTTAGTGATCATATTCCTTTTGCATTTCATTGGAGAGAAATAAAATCATCATCTTGTATTTCTAATAGCAGTTAGAAAGACAATAAGCAGACCTCATGTGATTTCCAAGCTTACAGCCAGAACAGCTCAGGCAAATCCAACTGTATTCCATATCAGTATTCGAGCAGGAAGCTAAATCTGTTACAGCAAAAATGTTTCTTCTTATCTTTTTTTAAGAAATCTGATTTTTATTTGTCTATTTGTGGAACCTTTTAACTGCAGATCTGATTACAGCATTATCTCTCTCACTGGGATGTCTCATATTCTAACAAACACTAAATTACAGATCTTTAGAAAAAAGGTTGGTAGGCTCTTATATAAGTCACTCAATGAGTGAGTCCTTTAACATAACTAAGAAAAACAATCAGAGCTTTTTTTATATAAAATATTTAAATTTCTTTTTTTTTTATTATCATGCACAAATAAGTATATTTTCAAATATGTTCTCTACAACTTTAAAAAAGAATAATTCTCTTACAATTTATTTGAATAAACTAATATTGGATCAAAGCTTCACAAAATTGGTGATCAAACATCAGCCAAAACATTTTTTTATCCTTGTACCTTTTATCATTTTAGGCCAACCAAAAGGTCAGTGACAAACTACTTCCTGAAAGTAAATTTACTTCATCCGAGAACCAAAAATCATCATATCCGGAAGCTTAGTTTGTAAAAAACAGACAGAAAACAAGAGCCAAAAAACACAAATCAAAGTCTACTATTGCACAACATTGTCTCTGTTTGTGCTCATTTTCCAAGAAATATTCCCTGAAAATTAAAAGAAAGAAAAAAATCCTCACCTGGGCTTCCATGAAGAGCGGTGAGCTCGATCAATGCTACTTCGTAGAACATCTTTTCAGCTTGGATGAACTGGAGGGCTTTCCCATCTGTTTATATAGGTGAAGGACTGGTCTTGGATGTCAACAGGATTAGTCAGTGTGAAAGTTAAAAACAGCCGTCACGTTTCTTTTTTCCATCATGCTGGAGAACAGCCATTCAGGCCAAACAGAAGATGCAACAACCCAAAGGATCCTGTCAATCTGTGCCTAAATCACACAATATATACTGTAGTAAACATATTAGGCAACACTTGCTACATCCTACCATTATTTTGGTGCAAGATTTAATCCGTTATGTTTCTAATTTCAGTTCAAATGATTTTAAATAGAAATGAACATTTTTTTTTGTTTTCTTGAGAAGACTGAAAAACATCCTAAAAATAGCTCACATTGCAAAAGCATTCCAGGCACTTCATGTTCTTGTCACTGTAAAAGGACACCATTGATGTTTGTCAGATGAATCTAATGACCAAGGGGGACGTAGGGTGCTTAAAATAAACCCTGCAGTCTCTTTTTAGGTGCCCCACTTTCTGATTGATTTCCCATGAATATAAATTACAACCAAACCAGCTCAGTTTGAACTGGTGTTGTTATTCCAAATGGCAATTATACCAAAACTTTAACACGTTTAAGAATTAAAACAACAGATTATCTCTCCTGGAAGCGGCAGGATTACCCGATGTTGATACAAGAACAATACATGTTTAAATATTAAAAAAACAAAATGATCATCAAATCAATAATTGTAGAGAAAATTGAAAACCATGTCCTACATGAAATAATCCATGCTATTCTACTTTATTGCATGTTGCCCTATCACAATCACAACTGATATATACTTTACAAGGAATTTATGTAATGGATCAAATCAAAAACAGGGCGTAGTTTTAAGGTGGAAGGGAAATGTCCCTTTTTCTAACCAATAAAAATATTTACAATTGTGTATCCAGCTCACTTTGAACTAACTTAAATAAAATCCAGTGCATTTGCCCAACGGCAATCTTACTAGGATATCAGTAAGATTTGACAGGGCAAAAAAGTAGAGCACTGATCAGAGAAGTAGCCATAGGACCCGATGGTGACTTTGGCTGCAGCTCTGCTTTGAGACAGCAAATATATGCTCACTGGAAAAGTTTAACAAATGTAGAAGAGCAGCAAAAAGAACCCCCATTGTTAAAAAGTCATATAAACCCCAAATGGTGCCAAACCACGGTCATGAAAGGGATGGAGTGAGCAGCTTTGAACAAATATAAGGATAAAGAAAAGAAAAAACATAAATAAATTGAACTTTATTGATCTCACTATGGAGAAATTAACTCTCTGCATCTAACCCATCCCCTTACAGAGAAGCGGGCTGCCATTGTGTGGCACCCGGGGAGCAGTGTGGGGTTAAGAGTCTTGCTCAGAGAGCCAGAGTGCGGGCTGTGAACCGGGTGCTTGCAACCTTCTCAGAGCAAGCTCACTGCTCTGACCAATAGGCAAACACTACCCGTCAACGAAATGAGCTCTCTGCATTTAACCGATTCCCTTAGAGAGCAGTGGGCTGCCATTGTGTGGTACCCAGGGAGCAGTGTGGGGTTCAGGGTCTTTTTTCAGAGGCCCATAAGTCTGTGGGAGTGGGACTCGAACAAAGAACCTCAGGATTCCAAACTCAATGCCCTTACCACTAAGCCGCCACTCCTGAAGACAGAAACATTACCATGTCTGAAAAGACCAAAGCAGTATCAAACAGTCTTTGTGCAAAATCTAAGGCTGATGGGAATCTAACACCTCTCCACAGTACTCCAAACAAACAAAATGGTAGAAATATGGTATGTTAGAGGCATCATAATGCTGTGGGGACTCTTCCTCAGCAAAGACATTTGCACAGAGTCGATGGGAAGACAGGAGTTAAATCCTGACACAAAAGCTGTTAGATAATGCAAGTCAAGCTGCATCAGGGCAACAATGCTAAACATACAACCAGGGCGGTAATACAGGGGTTTAGATCATGGCTTCTTGGTCCAATCGATGGTAAACATTTGTTTTCAGAGATGCTCCCTATTCAATTTTACCTAGGTGGTTTTCAATGAAGAATAAGTCAAACTGCACTTCATTACTACGGTATAGTGCTTATCCATTGCTATAACACTGATGGTTTATTGACATAATTGCAAAGGTGACTGTATGAAAGCTGTATTATACTGCATAAAGATAAAAAGTCCAACGCATGAGGGAAAATACACAGCAGATACACGAGTGCAAAACCTTTAAAAATAAAAGTCTCCCATGAAACACTTTTACAAGGATGCTTTATTTTGGTATGTTTAAAAAAAAAAAATAGCACCAGGAGACGCCTGGCAGCTGGGACTATGGCAGGTGGACCATCTGTGCAAGAGACTAAAAGGGATGAAACATCATCAAAGGTCAGAGCCCTTCTTCTGCCAGCTATTTTTAACTTCTCTGAACAATTTAACAACAGGAACCTCGCTCAATCCTGTCCTAGGAACAACCTCTGCTTTGAAATGGTAACTGGACCCCAGGAAAAAAAATAAAACAACAGCATGCACTGGAAACCTCAAAGGCAAATCAGATCGCACGTGCGGAGACCAAAGCGTGTACCAACATGACCCTTCATGAAACCTATTAGACGTTAACATTGCAAAGTGCATACCCTTCTATTTTGGTAAGTTTTCAATAGCGTGACTTATCAAAGAGTATACCCTATACAGCTGCAAGACACTTAACTAAAGGTGTCAAATCCTAACAAACTATGTGGATATTTACAAAAGCATAAAATTACAAAAGAATAAATTAAGAATAAGAAGAACTTTAACATAGATCTGCCAAACTTTTACATCATTTTAAATGTAACTTCATCCTTTGCTTATTTTAGCTATTTTGGGATTAGTTTCAAATGGTAAAACCCATTAACTGAACACTGGAGAATAAAATCTAATCATTGCTCTGTCCAAAAAAAGTAAAACATAACTACTTCCACATCTAGTTGAGTGGAACAGAGTTGCAGCAAATGATGCTGAAGATAGAAATTCTGTCAGGATGCCTTCCTGCTGAGCTCGGAAACTCAGCAGAATGCAGCATCACAGTCAGAATCAGATTATTAAAATCATCACATACAAAGAACTACCTGCAGAATCAAAAACTGGATCTATAAATGTATTTTAATAAGGTTTGAACAATAAAGTTCCATGTGAAAATGTAACTGTAAAAATAACTTTTTTTTTTCATTTTTTCATTTATATCAGAGTTCATAGGTTTGATATTTATGTACCAGTTGAAAACAATTATTTGATCACTTATATCAACATTCACACAAAGTTAGATATTCAAGGTTTTAAATCTTATTGAGTTCAGACAGTTTCATCCAGACATAACTCCAGTTGGATTAGCTCATTTCTAACATGTCAACTTATATCATTCTTTTCTTAAAAGAATGAGAAACCAAATTCAAAAGAAGAAATCAGAATTGTAACTGAATTTGTGTAAAATGAAACAATGCTGAACACTACATGAGTCAAAAGGTTGACTTTTGCTCAAAGAACTGCAGCTAAAATATGATGATCGCTGTCAATGAATGTCTCAGGCATAGGTTTAAGCTTGTTACAAAAGTTTTCATTGGCATTAGAACTCCTTAATCAGGTAAAGCTAAATCTGTAAATTCTACCTCTAGGAAGGGGTGGAACATCCGGGTCCAGAGAGTTAGAAGACATGTACAAAGATTAGTTAAAACATTGGCATTTCCACCTCTAGTAGGTAACGGCTGCATCCAAAATCGTCTAATTATATCCACTGTTCCTGTACCTAGCTCCAGCTCTTCACCTTTAGTGAGGTCAACAGTAAGAAGCTCATTGTTGGTAGGAAAGCTGACAGCTGCTCTATTGTCAAGCAGCCTTTAATCTTCCAGACGTCATTATACATTAATGCACATTGATGATGCTAGTCAAATCCAGATTCAAAAAACAACAACAAAAATAAATTAAACAAATGTAGCAAACAGCTGAAGTTCTACATTACAGAAAACAAAAACATATGAAAGTGCAAAAATTTGCATCTTTCACCCACTGTACACATGAAGCATTATTGTCACTGTGAATAGTATAATTCCAGGCTCCCTTCGCTCCAGACGTTTCTGTTAATTAACATATTGGCTGTATGCAAAAGCAACTATGATAGGGAGTCTGCAAACATACATGATGTTGAAACAATCATCTGTTCCTGAATATGAAAAAAAAAACATGCAAGATGATTGTAGATTTCAGAAGACACAGGAACAATACAAATCTTATTAACATCATATGAGAAGAAGTAAAGGTGGTGGAGAAGCACCAATACCTCGGTGTTCATCTGGACAACAAACTCAACTTGAGAAGCAAATGAAGCCGTCTACAAGAAGGGAAGGAGCAGATTGTACTTCCTAATGAAGCTCAGGTCCTTCAGTTTGCAGCAAGATCCAGCATATCTTCTTTAAGTCTGCTGTGGAGAGTTTGATATCATCTGCCATCATCATCATCACCATTATCTGTCGGGGTAACACTTGAAACAAAGCTCAAAAAGCTAATAAAAAGGCCAGCATGTTTCGAGGAACTCCTATAGAAACTCAAAGGATGATTTCACAAAAAATTGTTCTTCATTATGGACAACACTGAGCATCATCTTTGATTGATTGTTAAAAAACAATGTATCTTCAGTCAAAGGCCTCTCCAGAACCAGTGCAAGAGAGACCGCTACTGGAAATCCATCATGCCTGCATCGATCTACATCTATAACAACTTGAAGAAAGCCAGAGGAGACACTTTTAATTTCCCTCTGGGATTAACTTAAATGTAGGTTGGTGTACAGTTCGCTATTCAAAAAAACAAAAGTTTTGCAACAACAGAGACAGTTTCTCTTTTTCCCCCACTGAGGTTCTTTGAAAATGGCCGAGGGTCGTGACAGAAAAAGTGTCTACAAAGGTCTAAGAAGATGCAGATATATTCTGGAATGCTTTGCGCGGAGAGCCTTCCTCGCAAAGCATTATGGGATTTGCTGTCACCAGGGCCCGTTGTCGCCATAGGCTGCTACTACCTGACAGTGGCGACTAATACATTGAGTTACATGACCTACGGGGAGTAAAAAGTAGCAATTATCTGTCCAAATGGCCAGTTAACTGAGTTTGCTATAAAGTCCACTATATAGTCTCCGCTCTATACATCGAGGGATTCTGCGGTTAGGGCGGACGTTGGGACACAGCAAGTTTGAGCTAGGAGAACAGCAATTTTTAAACAGAGCATGCGAGAGCAGAAATCTCTCACGCGCGAGAGGTGTTCCCTCTCGGGAGCGGGTATAGGGTTGCGCATGCACATTTTCTTTTAAAGTGGTTTCTTTTAAAATTCCCAAAATCCTCCATAATACCTTTAAGATCAATTCAGTTTTCAATTTAATGTTAGACCATCATCCTTTGGGAGCTATGAGAACAATTGACCCATATTTCATTAATTTATGGGTTACATTAACCTTAAACAGAAGCAGTGTCTCAATCAACAATATTGTAGATTCCAGATGCAAGCCTATATAGTCTGATATTAGCTATCAGAGTAATATCTAACATCAATATCAGATCAGGATATCCCTATAAACAATGAAAAGACAATTTTCGTTTTCTTTTCTAATATAAAACATTGGGCCACAGTTTGTGATCCAGTTTTTTTGTGTGGTCTAAATTGTTTACATCAGCATGAAAGTAGTTTGATTTGAATATTTAAATCACTTTTTTTCTGGGGATGTATTTATAGCCTGAGTAGAAAAACATGAGAGGAGAAGCTGGCATTTTTGTTCTCATAAAACATTTGTGTGAAAATCTAGAGTTCCCACATCCTGGTTCCTATTTACGCTGACCTTTCACCTTCCTCTTCAGAGTGCAGCTGCTGAAGGAGCACAGCTCTGCAGCCTCAGCTCCTGCCATAGAAGTGAAAAACCCTGCAGTGCTTTGCAATAGTATCCATGTCGACTAAATGTCTTTCCCTTTTTTTCCCCTCAGTGCAGCCAAAAACTTTAAGTAGTCTTTGATTATAAAGTTAAATGACGTGATATGGTGTTCAATTACTTAAAAAAATAAGAGCTCCATTTTCTTTAAAAATCAAGCACGGCCAAAGATATTAAAGACAATTTCATTTGAAAATATCCTTTAACTATGTGTGATACAACAGCTATTTAGAGCTACGTTGAGCATATCATAAAGACCGAGGAGCACAATTGAAAAATCAATGATAAATTTGTGGACAGGTTTAAATCGGGTTATAATTATTACTATTAATGACATAACTTAAAAGAATTAACCCTCATGGTATATTAAGCATGTTGGGATTTTGCTGGACAGTCGCCACCGATAGTCCAAGGTTCTATAAATGGTCTAATTGTAGACAGAGATAGGTAAAGCCATGCTGAGGTAGATAACCTGAGCTGGCTACGTTAAGCACTGGAGTATCTCAATAACAAGAAGGGGAGCTCCAGGCGTAATATATCCTGAAAAACAACACCTTTCTATTATCTCCATGTCCTGTACTGCTGTAGTTTATAGTGGTAGTGAAGTGGAAATCCATGCATGAGCTTCCTGCCTCAGATACAGGTTAATTAGCGTGCTCCCATTCTGTTGTACTGAGATAAGAGCCCACAAATCCTCTTAAGAGACAAACACACCTTCTGAGTGACACACAAAGCATGTGGCATTCTAGGACAAATGGGTTATTATGAACTTGCCCAGAGACATCCGCTCATTCCCTCCTGTTTTTATCACCTTTTACAAATGGTAGACATCGTCCATTGTCCTGGCATCTGACACGCCTCCTGCATGTTTGCCTCACAAAGCTAATAATGTAGCTTTTTAGTTAGCTGACTGGGACAACCTTAGTTTTTTTTTTTAAAGGCAACATGAGAAGCGAAACCAGAGTTTTGGGGTGTTGTTAGAAAAGGATACAGTTTTTTTCAGTGATGAAGAGTTCAGCAATCTGTGAAGTAGAGAACACAAAACAAACTTGGTTTTCAGTACCTCAGGTTTTCAACAGTACATCCATTTACACTGTTTGCAGATGACAGAAGTGTGTTTTGTAGTAAAAGTGTTTTAATGTAATTATAGTTAACTATTTGGAAGACCAAGTGGTTGGATTGTGGATGTTGATAAATCAAATTTAAATCCTTTCAATGCAGTTTATTTATAAAGCGCCAATTCACAACACATGTCATATCAAGCCACTTAACAATTCAACCAGATCATAGAGTCTAATTTATTAGTTTTCTAAGGAAAACCAGTTGATTGCATCAACTCAATGACTCAAAGACAATCTCTCACATTAAGCATGCTTGTAGCGACAGTGGAGAGGAAAAACTCCCTTTTAACAGGAAGAAACCGTCAGCAGAATCAGACTCAGTGTGAGCTGCCATCTGCTGAGGCCAACAGGGGTTATAGTAAATAAAAATAATAAAACTGTTTTCATTACTGTAGGTCATTTTAAACTAACTCAAAATTGGAAGAATGTCTGAAATAATTTGTTTGAGGAGATATCAATATAGAAAAGTATGTAAACAGCTACTAAATTATGTGATAAGTCCCAAACACTTCACAAAAATGCTTTGAGTGTACTGTAACTACATGTGTTGTGAATAAGCAAAATATAAATATAATAAATATATTTGAACTGAGCTAAATAACCCAAATGAATGAAGCTAGAGATGCTTTAATTTAGTAGTTCTATATATATATTTTTTTTTTATGTCATAAGGCTATGCCATGCCATTAAACTCTGGGTAGATATTACAGCAAAGCCAAACAAAGCATCAGTTCATTTCACAAAGTACTGTGTGATTGCCTTTCTTTCCTCCACTTGCTGGATGTTTCAAAATGTACCTAATGGTATGAGTTATTTTTCAGAATATTTTGGCAAATGATAACCTGACTGAATCCCTAACATTTAATTCCAAGACAGTTAGCTAATTTCTGCGATGGTGTCTTTACAACAAAAGATACATACCCGATCCTGACAAAGCAGAACACAGGGAATTCCTAATCTTATATGAGTCTGGAATAGATTTAGCAAAATTGATAAATAAATAGGAGAATTTGTCCTTCACTCTTATTTTTAGCAGTTTTTTATTGTTTTATTTTTTTTGTTTGTAAGTTAATTATTCTGGGGTTTTTTTTTTTTCTTCAATCCAAAACAAAAATATACTGATTTGTGACAAAAACATGCATTTAAAGGCTGTTTATTAGGTTGTTTTTTATTTATGAATCTGATTCACTTTTTTCACTGTTTCTTTTATACATATATAATGAATTTCCATGTCTGATATAACTTAGCATTCCCGTCTGGAGGTGTGAATTCATTGTTTGAGTTGTTCCAGCATGTAATAGTGCTCTCCCAGCCGCCTGGCAGGTCTGGGAAACATCATCCTGCTTGTTGTAAAGTTCTAGAGTGAAACCAGTGTTTTGACATCTGGCACATTCCTTCATGTACTACCACATGGAAAAAAAACACTACAGCACTGCTACAATGAAGGAACTTTATAAAAACACCCTGATATGTCATCAGTTTTAGAGTATAAAGGCATCTTATAGCACTAAAGAGGCTAACATTTAGTGGGATATAAGGTGTAACTGGACACCTATTGGTTTACAGAGGTGATCCTCTCTGTACAGACTTTGTGCTGTGAGATTCTTTGATCAGAGGTGGAGCCAGAAATTTTTTTATAAGGGGGGCCAGGCAATAACCAATGTACACGGAGGGGTGGCCGAAAGTAGATAGTCAGGGTCAATCTACACTGCTCCAACAGGAAAATTAACAAGCAAAACATCTATATTTTCTAAGTAAAGACAAACTATACTATACCCGCAGCCTTTGCTAACAAATAGACAAATATTTTCAAACATCCCTGCTTTCTAGATAAAAGGTATAGTGGATAAAAGTCTTTCAGGTTTGAGGTTTGGGTGAACATCTTTTCTATTGTCATTACTTACCTTCTTCTATCAATAATCATTCTGCATAAAACTGATATTTACAAGTACTAATATCTACATAAATTAATTATTTAATAAGTTTTTATTAAAATAGTTATTTATCTATGATTTCACTGAAGACTCCTAGATGACTTGAGAGATCATTTTCTCTTTACCCCATAAAACACAATATCTATTTCTGTACTTATCATTTTGAATTTTACTATATTGACGTGCATAATTAAACGCAGTTTTTTTTTGCTGTCAAGTAATTGTTAATATATAAAAAATTTAAATGTTTCGAATATTCCACTTGAGATTATTATTGTTGCCCCCATTTCTATTAGACGGAAATAAATGGTAGGGGTGCCCACTGATTGACTAAGGGTGGCCGTGGCCACCCCTGGCCCCCCATCTAGCTCCGCCCCTGTTGTTGCCCAGATGAAGTGATGCAAATGTTTGTGGAGGGCTGAGAAAGCATCTGATTGTGAATGGAGAAAGCTGTGTCTGGCTGCCATCCAGCTCACCTGGTGCAGGCAGTTGGGCAGAGAGGTGAAGCTCTGGACGTGGGTCAGTCCCAGCAGGCAGCTGAGGAAGCAGTGGAGGGCGGCCTGGTACTCCCCCTGCTGCTGGAGCTGCTGTCCCAGCTCAAACAGGCCCTCCCTCCCTCCGTTCAGCATCCCCAGTCCCAGCCAGAGTCAGAGCTGCCTCCCATCAGAGCTCTCACTGCCAGAGGATGAACGTTTCCCCAGGATGACTGAGAATCTGCACCGGCATGCAGCGCTTCCCTCTTCCACTTCTTTGCTGAAGCACCACAGGTAGGAAGAAAACCTCCGAAGAAAGACTGCTGGTAGAGTCTGAGTCTGTCCGCGTTCACTAAGTCAAGGACAGGTGGTGAGGAGCATTGTGAGGAAGTGCCCGGCTTCTCTCACAGAAAAAAGAAAACAGTTCCCCTCCCTTCTCTCAGGCTGCACCAGGAAAGGAGGACAGAGGAAGTTGGAGAGTGTTTGCAGTGTGATTGGCAGAGCCCTGAGCCAATCGCTGCTCTCATCTTGCTCACTGGCTCCACCAATCACTGAGCAGGAGATAGAAAGCTGAATAAAGAGCCTTTGAGAAGTCTCCACAGCTTTGAACTTCTTCACTTTTTTTTTATTATTATAAACTTTATTAGAAAATGCTTTATAATACAGAAAGAAGTACAAATTCCAGCGAACAATCGCCAGGGGTTTGAGCAAAATGTAATACACAAATAAATAAAACGTTACTGAATAAAAGTAAAAATAGCAATAGTAAATAGATGCATGTAAAGGGATTACATAAATACTTTAAATTTAGAGCATAAAGATAAAATTTTAACAGCCTTTTTATTATTGGAAGTTTAGAATGTAGAAAAATAAGTTGTTGCTTCCTTTAAAAAAGAGATACATGAGGGTTTGGTCATAATAATTTTACATTTGTGGATATAAAACTTGGCCAACAGTAGCAAAAGATTACATAAGAAGAAATGGTCAAAACGTTCTTTTTTATATTTCTTTGGAACTTCTTCACATTGATTGTGTTTTGGAGGATTTTACGTCATAAACAAATTTTCATTTTACGGAAGAGGATTAGGCCCACTAAATAAAAAAAAAAAAGTTTAATGACTTTCAAATTTTATTTCAGTATAATATGACCAAAAAGTCATAAATCTAACTTTAATCTCAGAATTGTGACTTTTGTTTTGATAATTCTGACTTTAATGTCAGAATTCTGAGTTTTTTCTCATAATTCTGACTTTAATGTCAGAATTCTGACTTTTTTCTCTAACTTTTTTACTAACAAACATGTTAGCATAAAGCCGTAGCCATGTCCGCTTTAGAGATTAGCGCTCTTGTTTTAATCACCTTCTGCTCTTCCATTAATTAAATAGTATCACTGGGGACCCGTCTGGCACATAAATAGTTGCCTAATTGCGTCATTTTCCAACATTGTGTTACTGGCCGTCCCAAACAAGTCACATCGTTGTCAGTGAAGCTGAATGCTCCCACATCTCTTCCTTCATAGTGCCGATCTACATTAACATCCAAAATTGGGAGATTAAAGTTAGAGTTCTGAGAAGAAAGTCAGAATTCTGAGATTAAAGTCAGAAATCATTAATTTTTTTCAGGTTAAGGGAAAGGTTGTTTATAAAAACAAGCTATGAGCTTGAGCTATCTCTATAGTTATGCTGCTATAGGCTTAGACTTCTGGAGGTCATAGGGTCCCCTATTCTATCATTTTGCTTCATTCTATCTCTATTCTCCCACTCTGCTGAATCTGTTAGTTCATTCTCTAATGTTACGCTCTCTCTGCCTTTTCTCATAGTAGCTTCACCTCATCTGTTCCTGTTTGGCTGTGACACCACCCTGGAGAGAAATATCAGCTGCGCTGCTGCCATCAACACTTTTATTTATAGATGTTGGCGATCAGCCTGTTTTTCCAGTGTAGTCCTGTTTCTCTGTATGTGACTGGCTTGATGTGCTCTTTACATCCTCTGACATGGGAGTTGGCTTAGAGCTCGTCTGCCTGGCTGTAAGTGTTTCCTGGATGGGGCCGCCTTTTACAGCTGCTTTTTGTATCTCTGCTTCTGTCTCATGAACCCCAGTTGGCCTCATGGCCGCTCACACTGAGCCTGGTTCTTCTGGAGGTTTCTTCCTGTTAAAAGGAGTTTTTTTCCTCTCCATTGTCGCTACAAGCATGTTTAGTGTGAAGGATTGCATCAGAGTCAACGAGTCGATGCAATCAACTGGTTTTTCTTAGATAGAAAACTTTGAATCAATTTGACTGGATGATCTGGTGAACTGTAAAGTGCCTTGCGATGACATGTGTTGTGAATTGGTGCTATATAAATAAACTGAACTGAAAAATGCTAATATCCATAAGTAGAGAGCAGCGCATTACCTTCAACTGTCATCCTAGAACAGAGCAGAATCATAAAGACCAACAAATACAGCAGATAGCTCAGAGATACAGTTGTAGGGATACTTTATAAATTGTTAAGCTATAAAACGTTATCCAAAACTACGTATGAGCTCTCTAACATCTGAAAAAGGCTAGAGTATTACACCAGTAAGCATACAAAACGGTTCAAGACACAGAAACTGACAGGCAGAGATCACTGATCAGAATAGGAGTTGAGAGGTCAATTATAACTCTGGAGAGTCTATAGATATTGAGCTTCATTAAAAGTAGCTAGAAGAAAGCCATATTAAATAGAAAGTCATAATGGATACATTAGGCACATGAAAGTACTTGGTTGGAATAACACTACATAAATTCCTTTTTTGTTCAGATTGATCTGTAGCATAATACAGCGCACATCACTCTGAATGCACCACCCCAATGGTAAAACATAATGGTGGATTTTTTTTTTTTTTCATTAAAGTTGGGGAAGCTGCTCAGAGTTGATAGGGATGTGGATATACATATAAGACAATCTGAAAAAAAGTCTGCTAGAGGTTTTAATAACTTAACTTAATAACTTCCGCCAGAAGGATGACAAAAAACATACAGTCAGCGCTATAATAGAATAACATAAATCAAAGAATGTTAATGCACTCAAAATAGATAGTTCAATTCCAAATTTAACTAACCCTATAAAAAAAGATAACCAAGTAATCCTGTATTTCTTTCTTTGCAATCCTGCAGTTCTTTGTGTTAATCTATCTTTCCATGTCCCACTTATGTTCGGTTTCATGTATGGATCCACTGACAAAATGTAATGGGATGTGATTATTTTATTGCACCTGATCAGGTACATGATCTACATTAAATATACTTTGCAAAAAGCTTAAACTGTTTCCCAAAAGCACTTCTGTGCAGGAAATTCATCTGAAAACTCAGACTTTTGAATTATTTACAAACCAGGGCAGAGTACGCCTGAATGCATGTAAAGTAAAAAAAAAAAAAAAAAA
>NW_015150492.1:1939564-1968090 GCF_000732505.1 Cyprinodon variegatus
ACACTAAGTTTAAACAGTAGAGCAGCAGATATAAGCATGGAGTAATTAGAGATTCTCTTTTCTGCATGGGTGCACAAAAAATAAACTCTATGCAAACAACATAAGCAAATACTTTTTAAGATGCCTCCCTCCTCTGGATGTTTGTTCTTGGCCATGATATTCGACACTAGTGTAAAGCCGTAGTGTATCCAGAATAAAGCAGGGAAACAGGGGAAATCAAACCTTTACATGATCCCTATTAATCGATCTAACACCATTAATGGGTGTTAAGGCTGAGAGCAACTCCTCTTTTGCTCTATTTGGACACATTCTACCTATTTTGGAAGATATAAATGAGGCAATGGAAAGCAAATTAGTAGAGTAGATCTCCATTAGTGTCCAATGCACAGAAAGAATGGAAAGATATGGTGGTATATGGGTGTTGCCAAAACATTAGATTTGAGCCTGAGGTCAAACACAGTGATTAGTGAAAAGCCCTGAATTTTGGTGGACAGCACCAAGAAGAGGATATTGATTATGTTGATGCAGACCAACTCATTTCCTGCACAGAGTTTATTGTGTTCGCTATACAGTGAAGTCAATGCATTTAATTCCGAATGCAGTGAGAGGGAAAGTAACCCTTCAATCTGATGCAGCTGGAAGCTCTCTATGGTGCCTGGTCTTTAGCTGTGGTGGTAACAGATTGTAGACAAGTAAAGCTTGAAGGATGCAGGTGTGAGCAGTTAAATCCGGTTACTTTTGCTTTCCTTACCAAAATGTGAAAACTCTTTCATGTTTTAAAGAAACACACATCAAAACCAATGAGTGGGCATCATCAACTTTTAAATAATCTAATCTCAGACCTAGTTTTTTTCATACTATTTATTAGAATTTAATGAATATGTATCTGTATAGGCCAACACCGATGCATTGAAATTAAGTTGAATGATGCACGTGCAAATTCTCGGTCATCTTGGTCACTGCAACCACAGAACCGGCTAGAATCAGAGGCCACCTGGCTTTTGTTTAGGCATCTATCCAGGAGTCTCTCCCAATTTTGTTAGCTTGCACAAGATCATCTGGATTTGGCTTGTGATGTTTTTAAGCAGCACAGAGATTCATCCTCCTAAGCATGTTCCAAATAAAGCGGAAGCGGAAGGATATTTTTATTTGAACATTTTCAGCCCCCCTCATGAGTCAATGCTACTTCAGGTGCAGAACAGCTTGATTTATAAAAAGATTAAATTACATTGACACAGACTTTGTGTCCACATAAGGCTAATTCAAAACACACAAACAGTTGCACTAACTATCATTTCAAGGTTTTAGAGTAAGAAGCTAAATGGAAATGCATGCCACAGTTCCTTATATATCTTATTTTGTAAAATAAATTATTTAACAAGTTACAAAATAGCTTTCTTTTCTAGGAAATGGAAGTTACTTGGTTGATGGGTTTTTTTAGTCCTTTGTTTAAATCCCAGCAAGTTTTCCATCTGCATGCATGACTTTTGTTAACTTTGTTAAGTTCTTTGGGGGTTTTTTAGTTTTTTTTTTACTACAGTTCAAAAACAGTATGATAATGTCAGTCTTTATATCAATCACTCTTTCTAATTTGTAAATAGCGGTGTGTTTATCTATAGCTATGTGACTGACGATCTGGCAATGTCTTACTCTCCAAAAACTGGCACTGGCATCTTGCATCTCATCTTGCAAGGGCCAGCAGTTAAACTTGATAGATGGGTTCGAAATGATCTTATCTTGTTTGTGTTTAGGATTGAATTTTTCAATTTGGTATTATCTCTATGGAACTGGCCACTCTTAAATTGAGGAAATACCGCAATCTGTTGTGTAATCTTACATAATCATATGACCTGCTAGTATGATATAACTGCAGCAATCGAAGCAATCTATATAACTTAGATTATGCTATTTCATACTACTGAATTTTTCCCCCTTAAAAAAACCCTCCAAGAATGGGCTTTAATAATACAGATAGTGCAGACGCCACTGCAGACACATCAACCGTTTTAATAACATCTAAATAAATAAGGCTAAAGAAATGCATGCATTTAAAAGAGCTCTGGTTAGAAGTTTACTGTGATGCAGTCAGGTGCATATGCATGAAACCTCTTTTCATTAGGATAGATTTTAGCTTGATTGAATAATAACCTGCAGCAAAACAAGTAAAACATTTTGACCAACCTTCTTTCATCTTTAGGTTTGGTTAGTTTTATAAAAAAGGTTTGGCAAAAAGCTTAACACACGTGACATGGAAAATCCATTTTTGTCTGTTACATTATTTGCAACTATTTGTGTTAAAAAAAACTCTTAGAATTAGCATTTTAACCTCTGAATTTCTAACCCTGTTCTATGATCCTGTTGCAACTTTATGTCCTTATACATAGATCCTTACTGAAATAGATTCTGTCTGACGTTTCACGTTCTGCAGGTCAAGAAGGGAAGCCTACCTGTAATTGGAATATTGATTGTATGTCTGGTGAAGTTGGTGGATAAATACATCAGAATAATCAGTAAACATATCACACATTCACACGGAGGAGCCAATACATCAGGCTGATGTAAATGAATAAGAAGCAGAGTCAGTGAGAGAATGCAGAGGAGAGAGAATGTGTCATTCATAGCAGGTTATTGCAGAGCTGTAAATTTTATTGCATTAAATAACTGTTGAAGTCTTCTGTAAAATCTATTTACTGTTCCTGTTAAGTTGTTGTAAATGTTGACATGCATTCTCCACATTCTACCAAAAATATTTGAAGCTTAATATGAGAATTAAATATTTAAGAATATGTTGATTTTATATGTATGAGCTTTTCTAATACTTTACAAGGGAGAAACTTCTTTCTCACAAAACAATTATTATAAAGTGGCTTTACACATTTCCAGAGATTTCTAGGGAATGCTTATCATGTATCCGTCGTCCCGTGACATTTTGCATGGCCTTACATCAGCATATACCATTTATTTTTACTGCACTGTGTAGCTATCTGTGCAACATTTCTGCAGCCTATCTTTGATCTGTATGTAGATGCCAGTCAGTAGATGCATCCCATACTGCATCAGAGAATTAAAACACACAATTTTCTGTTTACTATAAATCTGTCCAGGGGAACTTCAAGAAGTTAAGCTAAAAAAAAAAATGCTACAGGAGATATTGCTTTCTTTTAAAAGCATACTTGCTGTCTGTACGCTCACCAGATCTCAGTGACTTTAGTTTGCTTAAAGTTGCAGTCGATTCCTGCAGAACCACAAAGCCTCCAAGATTCAAGCTCTGTTAGTTTAATAGGCTTGGTCTTGGCACCCCTCCCTGCTACTGAGAGCAACTTTACGGCCTCCATGTAATCAGCAGTAAATGCTCCTGCCATCTGTCTCTTTTCATTCAATTATCTGACCCACTGACTTTTACTGACAAATGCTGTTCAGGTAAACACGGAACTGGTAAGCCCCCAGTCAGAAATATGACATGTCTATATGTCTTCTTAATTTTCACCTTCTCTAGTTGGTGAGCTCTAACGTCAGCATTATTCTGCATCCTATATCTATGAACCACATAACCAAATAACTCTTTCCTAAATTCTCACCACTATGAAAGGGTAACATAAAGGGTCCAGATGAGGAGATGTTATAACACTTTTCATCTTAAGTTGGTTTCTAAAGGTTCATCTATGAGTTGAATTAATGCATTTATAAAGGAAAACCCCTAGCTTCCACCTTCTTCCGTTCACTACCTTTTGCTCTACTCTTGCATCCCCTAGTGGGTGATCGGAGGATCTTACAATCAGACTGTTTTCACAAGTTGCACATTTAAAACCACATTGAGGCACTTCTCATCTCACAGTCGCTATTTTTTCTAGAGACATTATAGAAATTAGTGCATATTGTAAGGAAAAGTAATATGCTTCACTCTTTTTCATAGTAAAAAATAAATAAAAATAAAACTCAGCATTAGGTTTGCAAATTTAGATTAGAAAATATCTCCTTGTTCTTTAAAAACCGAGAGCACAAAGCAACTAGAAGCAAAATATCTCAGTCTTGCTGGAGCCCTTAATTTGATATAGATTGTGACTTTGACTAGGACACATTAGCACAGAAAATATGCTTTTATTATCGGACTGACCACACACTTGTCATTCTCCTGTGGGGAATTAAGCCCCTGTCACTCTTAAATTCTCAGTTGCATCTTTTACCAGGATTGTCTTGTATTTGGTTTAGTCAATTTACCATATATGTGGTCAAGTTCCTCTTTCTCACTCTTTCATAAAGGCTGAACTGTAAAGTTAACAATTAATTATTTTTTTTCAGTCTCTGTAGGAATTAGTAGAGCTGAATTTTGTAGCAACAAGGTACCATAATGAGAATGAATATAGAAACATTGACTGCAAAAACACATACTTTGCTCTGGTCTCATATAACATGACAATGAAATAAAATCTTTTTTTATGTTAAATGTGTTAGAAGGTGTGCAATTTTGTATATATGTAAATATATTTACATATATTAATTTTTTTAAACAAACAAAAAAATTTCACACACAGGTAACTGAATATAAAATAGTGCAAGAGATTTAGGGCAACACATTTTTCGAGCTCCTTTTTTTCCACTTCTAAAAGTGCAGAGCCATCTGTTAGCTGAAAATAAAGGGGAAGGTTTCTTGTCTCTTTGTGGGTGGTAAATTGACAGAAAACAGCGGTGTCAGAAAACCGATTTTTTTCTCACATCATTAATTTGACTAATCTGACATTAAATCAGATGTGACTGCTGACAGGGATTGTCATATAGTCCCACTGTTTCTTTTTTTTGCCAAAACTCAGAGTCATTTTTTACATGTAAATAGTTCTCATCATCATCACCATTGTTTAAACCATGATATCAGAACATGAGGTAGGAGTGCTAACAGTGATGCAGCTTATTCCTTCTAACTGCAACATAAGGCAGCAGATATTATCCAACACTTCTCGTTAACACTCACATGTTTTTAAAGGCCATTCTTTTCTACTGAAAGGTCGAGCATCTTACCGCGACACAAACAGTAAGAGCCTGATTCTTTTTGTTTGGTACAACTCTGAACATATTCAGAGTCATGCTGAGCTCCCAGTTTCTCATTTAGAGGAGACAAAGTGAAAATCAGCACACATGAGGTTACCATGCCAACTGGCATCAGTCTATTCAGGGGTTTTTTTTTAGTCGTGAAACAGACCACTGGATAAATACCTGAGTGAAATTTAAAATAGACAAGAGAAAAAAAGGGTCGTCAGGAAAGCCGCTATAATGGGTGGGTTTGTCAGCTCATCGTTTTTCATTTACCAGTTAAGTCACTAGCTGAAAGGTGGAGTAGATGTTCACACTGTTGTTTCACATGAAAAAGGTATTGTATGTTGAACTTTACAAATGTGGGCTCTGACCAGTTAACACTGAAGGCTTTGCTATGCAAGCTGAGTGACAGTTAAACTGCTCAGAGAAGATAATGGCCCTGATATTCAAAAGATTTGCTTGTACTGAAGCACATGCAGTCACATTTGCATGCACAAAGCTGATCTTCATACAAGGTGCAAAGACCAATGCTTGTGCAAAATCAGGTGACAGCCGTTTTTGTTTGCTTGCTTCAAGAATATGCAGATGGTATTTTAATGACCAAACTGTGCAAATTAATGGGTGAAGGATATGGAAATAAAATACTTACCAAGGAGATTTATCAAACCTAAAAGTTGTTGGCATTGTGTTTATTTCTAGTAAGTTTTAAGGTCCGGTCCAAACTTGCAAAAAATTGTGGCCATAAAGGAGACACAGGTACAATCATAGGGGTTGGAGAAAGACTGTGCATATGTGTGCAGCTGTAGTGCTTTGTTTCACCAGCAGTGACAGTAACCAATGAAGGTGAGCATACAGTACAAATGCTGGTTTTATACCTTTAGTTTGCCAAAAATAAGCATGGACTTGTATGAAATTCTGATGATATGACAAGCCAAATTATCACAGTATCACAGTACTGTGATTACATACTTATTTCTGAAATTAAAGAAACAAACCAAAAAAAAAAAAAGTAATGCTTGGACTGTAGGGTGAGCTTTAGCATAAAAGCTACAGAATAGAGTTTATAGCATAAACAGTAAATTAAGTCTATATCTTTTTTAATTTTTTTCTTTATTCATCAAGAATAGAGAGCTCCTTCAGCAACAGACTGCTGCACCCTAAATGCACCAGGGAGCATTATCACAGATCCTTCCTCCCAGCCGCTGTAAGACTTTATAACCACCACTGTTCCCAACAACCTAAAAAAGTTGCTACATTCATGCTGATTTTGCACAGTTTCTATGTTAGTCAGTTAAGCAACATGCTTCTGTCATTTTGCACATGTCTGATATTGCTGCTATTTTCAAATATCCATTACTGTAAAATTGTCCATATCTGTTATATTGGTTATTTTATTCTCCAGGTGCACAGTTTTATAATGTTAAAACACTTTATATGTCAGGGTTTGGTTGAGGTTTGGATAACCCAAATGCATAGGCAGAGAGGCTGAGGAGATTTCTTGGAGTTTAATGGGGCAAAAACAGTAAACAAAGGCAAGAATGCAAAAATCCAACTAATAATCAAAAGCAAACCAGAACTACGGAGACATCTGGGGAAACCAAACACAAGGAGCCAGGGAGAGATGAGGTAGGTGGACAACAGCATGGGAGGACAGAAAAGACAAGGAACCAACAAAGAGTGAGAGCAGAGGGAGAGCATATATAGCTGACAGAGACAAAGGGAGGGCTAACGAGCAGACAAGGAACAGGTGTGAGAGGAGACAACGAGGGAGCCAAGGGGAAAGGAACACACACACACAAGAGGGCAACAGAGGCCAACAGAAAAACTTGAGAACTAACATAAATCTAGAAATTACAACAAAACTGGAATTAAACCAATAAAACTAGAAAACAAGGAGCAAAGTAAAGAACAACAGAACCAAAACCATGACATTATAATACGGTATTTTATTATTTATCTTTTAACTCTTCACTAGTATGTTGTTCTTATACATTTTTCTAAGGTCAACATTTGTATTTTTTCTATAATCTTTTTACAGCTGTAAAAGCCTGAATTGGGACAATAAAGGGATTTTCTACTCTATTTATTCTATTGCTAGTGCTGGTGCCTATCTCCAGCTGTCAATGGGTGAGAGGTGGGGTACACCCTGGACAGGTCACAAGTCCATTGCAAGGCAACACAGAGACAAACAGGAAAAACAACCATTCATGCACACACTTTCACCTAAGGAGAGTTTTGAGAAGCCAATAAACCTAACGATCATGTTTTTGGACTGTGGGAGGAACGTTGGGTACCTGGAGAAAACAGTGCTACACACTTCGTCACTGAGCAGCCAGATCCAATGGCGCAGTGGGCAAAACCAACTTTAACATTAAACCTTATTTCAGCTGCTTAATAAAAATGCTACTCATTTGAAATAATCAGCTGTTGTAAAATACCTGTAAAACCTATTAATTACTCAAACCTTTATGCATTTCCAGGTAAATTAAACCATCAGGAAGAAAAATTTTTGCTATTCCTTTTAAACCAATTGTTACAGCTATTGCTGAAACAAGGTAAGAATGCTGAAATCAGCACTAATTGTGCTTTAGTAAGAAGATGCGACTGGTGGACATGTTTTGATAATAAATTATGTGTTTGCATTTTTTACCTGACAGATATGTCTTTATTATTACTATGAAATAGGGAAACCTTTCTGTGTCAATGTCATATCTTCAAAGCTATTCAATTTCTGTCATTTCCAATCTTAAATATTTTCCTAGCCCTTTTTTGTATGATTAAAACCCTTTCAATTTAACAAAAATGGGCATTTTATTTCTACTTTATTTCTACTGTGCTATAATTCAGTATTTGTATCCATAAGCCTTACATGAAACACACACGTGCTACAGAGCATTAGTTACAGCATTACGTTAAGACATCAAGCACTTTAACATGACAACTACAGTACATCTCTCTAACCCTGTTGAAGGATTCCAGGATGTGTTCAGGCTCATTATTCGTAGGGTAGAGCTTATACTTTAGTGTCAGCTATTTTTAACACATAGTATGAATAAGCAGTTATGTGAAAGATGCACATTTCTTCATATTATCTTAAAGTCATAGATCAGATTTGTATATGTGTGAAGGCTTTGCTAAACATTAGAAATCATGTTTCCATTCTGTGTCTATTACTGCTTCCAGGGGGGTCTTAGCTGTGAAATGAGTGTTTTAATTTGCCGCCCTAGCAATTCTATTAGCACTTCTCTGGGAAGCTATCATCCCTGAATAGCTTTAAAGAAATTCCTTAAACATCTTTTATTCACTGAAGTGTATAGTTTCACTTCGCCTATCTGACTCAGCCAAGTTTTATAAAGTTTCTAGTTTGTTGTTGGTCTAAGACTTTGATCTGAAGTTTATTAGGGTTTCATGAAACACTGCCTTTACATTTTGATCATCAATCATCGTCCTACTGATCTTTAAAACTAAGATCTTCACATCTTAATGATAGCATATAAACTTAGAAATTAGGAAATAGCTTTTGCTATATAGTAAAGCATGTCACACAAACATTATAATGGATTAAATATGGATTTTATAAAATCAAACATGTATTCTGCAGTTACTGTAAAGCTGCATTTCACAGTTTTTTCTATACCAGATTTTCTTTCTCTGTTTTTCTTTGCAAAATAATAGCTTTAACTTTGGATATTAAGGGACTCTAAAAGCAAAGTTTTGACACAGATTTGATATAGGATTTAGGTTTGAGCTTTAATTTTGCCTTTTGAAATAAAATTATGCTTTTTAGATAGACAATGACCTGTTAAAAGCGAAAATCTACCTTGATATCAGGTCTTTTTAAACGTAACAGATTTTCTTCCAGGATTTCCCTGAATTCAGAAAATAGTAGAGCTACAGTAAGTTTGTTGTAAATAGTGTTTGGAAAAGTTGAAGTGAAACAAATCATTTTGTAACACACTTTTAATGGATACCTATCTGTACTTTTATTCACATCTAGAAGAAAATAAACAGCTGTTCACAAGATTGGGATTTTTTAGGGCGGAATGGAGTTCAGATTGTTTTCTACTTAATACTCATCTGGTAGCCTTAATCAGACCTGGGCTTTATAACCCAAGACAAATATCTAACAAGTTCAAATGTATATCTTTGGCTAAAACAAAGGTTAAGCTCTTTAAATTTAACGTACCCGCAGTTTTGATTAGGACACCTCATACTACCGCCTCAGGTGGACTTATGGTCAGTGTCATGGTCATTCAACCACTGACCCAGACACACAGCTCATGATTACGCAATCTGTTTAGATTACTCCCATGACCAGCAGGGAGTGACCACACGAAGAAAATAATTACGCCATTGCTGTAACCCCAAGAGAAGGTTTTCTCAAACACGTTTTATTGTGGTACATTCAAAATTGGGAAAAAAGGAGGTATTAAAATTTAATTGTTTGGAAAATTTGGTCGCTTGGTTTTTTGTGGGATGGCAGTTTCCTGCTAATGCACTCAGTTCTGGGGATTTCTAGTCGTTTTACATTTGAGTGGTTTAGAGAGCATCAAGGAAATTGGCTCATCACTCAATAAGAGCTGTGAGACCTCTGTTGATGACATTTCCATTAACAACAGGATATAATATGTTTATAGATCCCTGCTTTCTGAACCTTTTAATTTCTCCCTTTGCAACACAGTTTCTAATGTAGGCATGGGGGTGTGGATGGTGGACTTTATGGATTAGCCATACAGGGGATCCATGGGCAGTAAATTTTGCTGACAATGCATATTAAAGTGGCTGATCTGGAAAACTACATCTCATGTTGACTTCCATAACAAAAAGCTGCTGTGCAGAAAAAATGTAATCAAAAAAGAAACAGAATCTCAAACCCATGAAGTAGATTTGGTAACAAAGACATTTTCAAGTAACAGCCCAAAATGATATTTGCATTATATATATTGATTTCTGGAATTTATAAAGAAGCAAATAGACAACTGTTGCATTCAGACTTCCAGTTTGGCCTCGTGATCTAGATAAATGATATGCATATGATTTAATCTTGACCAGGTATTCCCACAAAATGTATTTAAATTTGTAAGGTCATGAAGAAGAAATTAAATTATTTTTTATCCAAAAAAGATAAATAAATAAATATTTCATGACTTAATTGCTTTGTTGTTGTGGAATAACTAGGATTGCATATATATCTGATGATGTCTTAGGATCAAAGAGACACCACAGGCTTAACCCAACTGCTCTAACTAACAGGTGTGATTTAATATTTATAGTATTTTTTTATGTATATTTTTTAATATGTATGCAATTTCTCAGTCCCTTTCATCACAAACAAATATGCAGTTTTGTAAACCCTATGTGATCACAATCTTGTTTTTCTCTGCCCAGAGTTCAAGCCTCTACAAGAGACAACCTGCAAATAAAAATAACCATAGGAAGATGCCATCGCAAGATGAAGAACCCTGTGAGGTTGAGTTGAGGCAACCGTACAAATGGGACTGCACAGTGTCAGCCTCATGTAGGGAGCAAAAATGCAATGACTGTTTGACCGACTATGTAAACTTCTGTTTAGATAACACTTCCCCTACCAAATAATGATATGCTTCCTCAGTAATAACCCTGGATCTGAATAGACAACCAAAAGAGAAAAAAGAGAATTCAGGAGGGAAGGAAGAATTATTCAAGAGTAAACAGAAGCAACTTAAGGTCTAGATAAAAGAAAGCAAGGAGGCAGGAAGAGGTTGGCTTTATGTAAATTTGCGAGGTTTGATAATGGATTTATTAATAACTATTAAGAGAGGTTATAGTTAAGTTAACAGATTCTTCCCCACTGCCATTAGACTGCTGAATGTTTAGTAAAGTGGTAAAAAAAAAAAGCGGTGAATGTTGGAAAAACTGTAAATCATATCTTGCATTTGATCACCATATTTACAGTTAATCACTGCTGCACATTAAGGAATTGAAATGTCTTGAGAGCTGTACTGAACGAAATTTTGTTTTGTATACACCCTGTGTGTCCAAATGACAATAAAGTTTGTCTAAGTCTAAGCCTAAAGTCTATTTAATGTATTATTCCAATAAAGAGTTCACATTCAATTAATGTGAATGTTGGTCAAATAAATAAAACTGAGGATTTACTCAATTACCAGGTGTTATTAATTCGCTTGCCTGTGGCTGGACATCTGGTTCAGCTGTTAAAACCCAGTTCGTCTTTACCATTGTTCACCACAGGGAGTTATTAATCATTAACAACACGGGAATATTATCTCTGTCTATTTTGGTTGGTAACTCAAATGGAAGCTTTTCCAGCTCTTTAACACTATTGGTCACAGTTATAAATGATCACAAACTACAGCAGTTCAGGTAAAGCTAACTTTAAATAAATATAATATTCTCTACCACAGTATTGTTTTGTTTAATACACTCTGTGAACACTATAAAATACTGAAATAAACACAGGATAGATAAAAGAACCAGTAAAAGTTAATTCGCTTGACTTTAGTGATGCACTGATAATACATTTTAGATTAGCGGCACAGGTTATGTAAACAGCATATAGATGTGCATTATATCAGCGGTCCCCAACCACCGGACCGCGGATCGTTACCGGTACGTCAGTCATTTGGTACCAGGCCGCACAGAAAAAAAGTATATATATATATATAATGTATGTATATGTATAATTTATCGACGATCAGAGACTGAGTGATGTTTTAATTTGAAAAATATAAAAAATTGCCTCTTTGCCTCTTGACACAGGTTAATTCAGTTCAAGACTCATCCTATCTATAACATCCATCGTATCATTTTACTTGATCGTATTTAGAAAAGAAATAACCAAACTGCTGCACTAATCAGAACAAGGTATCTTACAAAAAGAAAGCAGTGCAATGTTCAAAATTTGTTTAAATTCATCAAATAAATAAATAAATAAACAAGAAGCCTACTGCTGCTAAACAAGTAGATCTTCCAAGTGACGTATGGAAATAATAAAGAAAAGTCAAAGAACCAGTGCAAAACATAGCAGAAATATTATAAATTATAAATATTATATATATACAACTCAACAGTGCAACAGTGTATGAACATTGTTGTTCACTGAGGAGGAAAATAAAGCTGCAGAGGGGTTCAGATTTGGTTGCTAAGTTGATGTAGATGTGAAGTAGATGGTTCCATGACTGTTTATGGATAGAATAGAATAGAAAATCCTGTTATTGCCCCACAATGGGGAAATTCAGGTTTTTACAGCAGCAAAAGGTTTAGAAAAAAAGGTCACACAAATGTGGACCTTCGAAAAATGTATAAGAATAACATACTAGTGAAGAGTTAAAAGATAAACAATAAAATACTCTACTGTAAAGTAGAGACACAAAAAACATAAAAAAACCCATAAAACTGTGCACCTGGAGAATAAAATAACCAATATGCAGCTATGGCCATTTTTACAGTAATGGATATTTGAAAATACCAGCAATATCAGAGATGGTTTAAAATGACAGCAGCATGTTATTTAACTAAGACAGAAACTGTGCAAAATCAGCATGATTGTTGCAGCTTATTTAGGTTGTTGGGAACAGTGGTGGTTATAAAGTTTTACAGCTTTTGGGAGGAAGGATCTATGATAATACTCCCTGGTGCATTTAGGGTGCAGCAGTCTGTCACTGAAGAGGAGCTCTCCAGTGCTGCAACAGCTTCATACATGGGGTGGGAGACAATATCTAACAGAGCTATTCATTTAGTTACGATCTTTTTGTTTCCCAACTCCTGCACTGAGTCCAGAGGGCATCCAATCACAGAGCTGGCGTTCATGATTACCTTATCCTGCCGCTTTCTCTCAACTATTGATAACCACTGCTTCAACAGACAGCTCCATAGAAGATGGCTGATGCCACAACAGAGTCATAGAAGGTCTTTAGGAACACCTTCTTTACTCCAAAAGACCCCAGTCACCTCAGCAGGAAGAGTCTGGTCTGAGCTTTCTTATACAGAGCCTCAGTGTTATGAGTCCAGTTCAGTTTGTTAATCAGATGAACACCTAGGTAAGGCGAGGCAAATTTATTTGTATAGCACAATTCAGTACAAAGACAATGCAAAGTGCTTTAAATGATTAAAATACAGGAAGATAAAACAGAATCAAAGCAAGTATGAAGAATACTTACCTAGGTAAGTATTGTTGCACAGATACCTATTCCAGTATCGGGTGGGGGCCTATACCAGTATCGGGTGGGGGCCCCGATCCAGCACTAAAATGGTGGTATCAGTATCGACGAGTACCAACAAATAGGGCATTGATGCCATTTTGAGAGCCAAAATTGTCACCCATTCCAGAAAGGCAATAAAAGGTTCTACTGGATTCACTTTGCATTAGTCTTTTTCCTGCTTCACAAAGGTAGGCAGCTGCTTGACAAAGTTGGAGCATGCTGCCAGGTGAGCACTTTGTTGAATACAGATTTTGAAGTTCTGCTGGAAGTAAGGGAGCCCTTGGATCTGGAGCTTTAAGTGCAGAGTAATGAGGGATGATTGGTTGAGACAAGGGCAAGTATTTGTGGTGATAGGCCAGAAGACTAAGACTTAGACAAGAATTTTCATTGATAGGTTATAGACAAACTTAGACAAATTTTATTGTCATTTTGTATACACAGAGTGTATTCATTCATCGTGATGGGTGCATTACGGCAGCCAATACCCATTGCGGCGGACACATTGCGATTTTAACCCATCGCAGCAGGCACTTATGGTGCCCTCTTCCCATCGTGGCAGGTACATTACGGCCCCCTCAGCTCATTGGGCCAGACGCATCACACCCACACCCATCCATGTGGTCACATCATAAAAGGCTCTTCGCTCTAACCCCTTATCACATCATGGTGTGCACATCTCAACTGAAACATCACACTTAACCATTGCAGCTTGCATATCGCGTTCTTCCGTCATAGCGGCTTGCGGGTCCAGTCTTGCTCATTGAGTTGTTATCTCACGTCTCAGTTTATCATGGCTCGCGCATCATGTCCTTAGCTCATCGCTGCACACACAGTGCATTCTCTGCACATGTCCTCAGCTCATAGTTGCATGGAGGTCATCCCAGCTCATTGTGGAGCGCACAGAGTGCTCAGCTCATCACGTCAGTGCATTTTGGCAAGTCTATGCAACAACCTATCACTGCAGTTATCACCACAGTCATCACCGCATTGCTATTTTCAAGTGTCAGTTGCTCTCCTTGCTTGGTCGCATCGTTTTTCCAATGCGCATCTTTTCTCGGTTCGCTCTGTCCTTTCCCCTTATCAGTTCACATTCTCTGATCTGTGAGGTTTAGCCAATAGCCATAGCTTCGGGTCATTCATTCAGAATAGAAGCCACAACTACAGCTGTTTGTGATGTCTCTGTGGCTTTTATCAGCAACTGGGCTGATGGTCATCATCAGCCTATGCCTCATATATCCGCCCTTAGCATTCATCCCTCCTAACTGCTCAATTCTTTCCCAGCCTTTAAGGGTAAGCTACCAACAAATAAGGGTGGTAGTTTCGAAACTAATTCACATGTTTCATCAGACCTGTATGATTTTTTCAAATGAGAACCCATTCTCTCATCACTCATCTCACTTCTGTAGTTTCATCATCCTCAGTGGTTGTTATACCAGGCTCCTTTCCTCTCATCCTCTGTCTTCCATTTCCTCATTCAACCCATCATTCATTCCATCATTCATCTTAGTATCCCTTCTATGAAATTGTTGGTAAGCCTTCATGGCACTGACCCTTTATTGGTAAGCTTTCACGGCACTGGCCTTCTAGTAAGCCTTTGTGGCTTTGCAGCTCTCCTCTATTACTCCAGCTGTTCTACATTTCTTAGCTTTCAACTCAGCCTTTTGAGAATTCTGCCGTATTGGCCTCAAAATCTGCAAGTTTTTTGGGAGGTGGGGCCATCCCTCTTCTTTACTCCTGTTCATGCATATCAAAGTTCATTGCTAATGTTTCATGCCGAGGTCTGAGCACCAAAGACTAAAGTAATTGTATCAATAAAATTCTTCCAATTATCTTTTTCTTTCTGTGTGAGTTTTTCGAATTAAAATATGTTTTGTCTGCTTTTCAGTTTAACACATAGTTGTAGCTATTGACTAACACAGATGTACTGTATCTTCTAAAACATCTTGTTCTCCAGGAAACAAGTGTCATCAAAATCAGAATTGCTAATACAAATGTATTTAAATGCATAGTTAATGTTTATTGCAGTCCAATAGTTTTTTATGATATGTGTTTACAACTACTTTGCAATATAATAGATTTGCAATATATTGTGCAGTTAAAGAATATTATAGAGGGGGCCTGCACTGATACTACTAAACTAATCGTTTTTTTGACCAGCAGTATCCCTCCTTAAAAAACATGATCAGAGGAAATTGAATTTGTCTTTGATTTATTTATTCTACAATTTTCATTGTTTGGTTATGCTGCTAAAAAATAACCATGAACTTTAGGCCTCTCACAAGCTATAGTTAACACTGTGACTCTGCATTGAGCTTATGCTCTGAAATGTGGAAAAAAAAATCCTGTGAATGTGGTGTAATAATTGCCGGTTGATAAAACAAAAGTGATTTGACCTAGCATATGTTCTTAACTCTCTCTGATTTGCAACTATGTTGAAAGAAAAAGAAAGGGTTGTACATCTGAGCAACCTTCTCCTGTGATGATTACACAATAATAATTGCTGTTGTCACCGGCAGCCAAGAACTGCAACTCCATAAACAGTTTATTTACGAAGTCATCAACCTGCGGACAATTTCATCATGGGAAATAAACTATCAGGGTCACGTCCTTCACTCGTGAAATATGTCGTCTTGTCTGTGAGGCGGCATGTTAATAAAACATCATGGCAGAGGGGCATAAAACTCAAGTATTAGGTGCACACACGCGCACAGTCCTGCTCTAACAAGGTTTTAGACCAGATTTGGCTCGAGATAAAATGACAAAATGAGAAGCTTATTGTGACATTGCATTTTACCTAATTAATAGAATCCAGCAGGGGATTGTGGATCTGACACAATTTAGATTTTCATTTGTTTGATGTGAAATTGGAAATCTCAGAGGACTCATTCCATACACAAAGAGCTCGGATTTGCTGTAAGATGTGGAGGAAGGAAGACTAATATTAGAACCTTATATGAAAAGGACAAATCTCATTTCTGAAACTAAGTTAAAAACTAAATAAAAGCAGTCATTTCTTTTGTGTTGAAAGATAGACATAATTTATGAGGCACCCTGCTGTAATGTCTTGGTGTGTAAAGTCTTTGAATACATAAACAAAGAGATGCATTAGAACAAAATTCAAGCATAATTGTTTGTTGGTGACATGAATCAAGATGTTTATTCACAAGAGAAAGACAGCAGTGATCAATAAGCTGATTTATGGCACATCCTCTCATTTGGTGCTGTTAATTGAGCTGAATCTAAGCCTTCCGCCTACTCAAACCCTATGCAAACGCACCTTTTTAAAAATGGTGTTTTAACCGTTTTCATCTGCCTGTGACGCCCATAAAGCATGTCCGCTGAGGATGTTGTGTGGTGGGTCGGCAGCTCTCATGGGAAATCTAGTAGTTTGTTTGGCAGGAAACAGGAGGCGTAAACAAATGGAAGGCAGTGCAGGATTTACTACTTCCTGATGCATACATCTCTGTGGTGGGACAATCCCACCTGCTCAGCCATGGCTCATTCTGACAGGCACCTAAGAGCATGCTGAGCCTGTGAGAATCAGGGTGTACTGCTGCTCTTTTGTTATACAATACACAAGGAAAATGTACTAAAACAGCAGAAATACTACATAAAGGGTAAACTGATTGTTTAGAAAACACATGGTGGCTTGGAGACCACCTTTATTGGATTTGTGCCTTCTATAAATGTGAAATGCACACCAATAGCTGCACTATAGCTAATTTATATTTCATAACACTGTGGATAAAAGGTGACCTGCTTACAAAGCATGCCTGGCCAAGACCAGTAGCAGGGTATAAGCTCTTATTTTTTCTCATACTGACACTTTACAACCATTAACTGCTAACATGAGCTCACACATGTAAAAAAAATCTTAAATTAGAAAGAGAATATTTTTTGCAATAAAAGTCTATAGAGAATGTTGTGAATTTATATTTATTTATCAGGGAGCTGAATATGATACTCCTAAATCAAATCTGTTGCTTCCAATTGCTTTAAGTACACATTATCAGTAAATGGAGTCTGCCTTTGTGTAAACGTGTCTCCTTTTAATCCAATACCATAGTTTTGTGAAGACCTTTTTTAGGGTTTTTAGAAAACATCAACACAACAAATACAATCCTGAAGACCAGGGAACATACCAGACAAGTCAAGGATACTGATGTAGGTAATATAAGGGTAGTACCGTTTTTAAAGGACTATTCTTGTGCATATTTTAGAACACTGTTCAATTCATCAAATGGAAATAGAGAGTACAAATTGATTTTTTTTTTACATAGGTGGAAAAGCAAGAAAAGAAGATGTTTAAATTCACTAGAGGATCTTCAGGGATCATGAACTAAGATCCATTAACTGAGCAGTTCAAAAAGCTATGTGAGGGATACCTCAGAAATTACACCAAGCTTCTCTTATTTGCCCTCTACATGTATATCATATAGATCAGCACTGATTTGTAAAAAAAAAAAAAAAAAAATAGAAAAAAAACATAGAAAGTCAACCAGTTAGGCTCAATCCATAGCATGTAAAAAATTGTGCATTACATTAGAATGCAACTGCTGATGTAAACATTTTTTGGTTTTACTGCATGGTCCCTTGATAATAAAGATGGGATATTGTATTAGATCTAAGATAGTAAGGCTGCGTTTTACTGTGAGCTAATAAAAACTAAAATTCATCAAACGCTTGACAGTCTCCCCTCCAGGAGAAGTGCACTGGGCATACTGTAAAAAATCCATGATAATTATCTTGCAATATTGGTTTTATTACTGGAGGATGTATCTCAGCCACATGCTGATTTTTGTTATCTTTGCAGCGGTGCACTTCTCATAGGATAGCAGAAACCAACCAAACACCATCCAGGACTTAATCTGTTTGATATCTGTTGACTGTATAACACACATGAAGAATTGAGAATAATGTGAAAGTTTATCTGGAACTGTGCTGCTGCTTTTCTTTTCATCTTGAATGCTTGCCATTTAGCCTGGGTGTACTTTTTTTTTTTTCCAAATAACCCCACAGTTTTCTTCTTTGTGATTATTTCTTTCTTTCTTTGGTGTACAATTTATTCTCAGTTTATTTTTAGTTTCTCTACTTTTTTGTATTTTGTAGCTAAAATAACCTGTATTTTAAGTACCTATTTTCTTTGTCACTCACCCACCTGAATTTCTTCACTGTGGCATCAGAAATGCTTTATAGCCTTGTAGCGTTTCAGGTTTTGATAAAAATTAAGACCCATCAAATGCAAGTTGTATGTAAAGAGCATGGTGACAGTTAATAAACAACAGCAGTATAAAATCTGATAAAATGTTTTACATATACACATGGGCTGAGCTGTTTGTTTTCTTTGTTGATTTCATAATCTTCGTGCAGATGAATGGTCTAATTACTAATTTCATTCACCTGCTTATCTCCCCCAGTTCTCATTACCGTTCATCTGGTACACCTGCTTCAGCCCAGTCATTAGTGCCAGATTAGTCAACCCTTGGGTGAGAGTTCTCTAGCGTACCTGAGTGTTTCTGATTGCCTGATCCTGACCTGCTCTGCCTTTTGACCTCTGAGCCGGCCTTTCCCCATTCTGATCTGTTTCCCTGATCTCTCTTCATACTCCTGCTAGATTCTGCCTGCCTGTTTACCGAGCCTGAAACTTTTCTCTAACACCATTATGGATTTCCCTTCAGCACCTCTTTGGACCTCTGATCTCCTGGCTCTGACTCCCAAGCTTGTCTTCAACACAGGCTTTGGCTTCTTCATCTGCTTGGTTCTGAGCTCCTGTTTGTTGTTGCTTTCACTGTTATTTTTTTGTACACATATGCTAAAAGTGTTAGGGAGGGACCTGAGTTTGTTCATGAGGCTAGTAACAGATGGCAAGTAGCTACTTTTATGGTGAAAGGTTCTGATCATGGTGGACCCCACCGATTAGGTTGGATGAAAATATCAGGGGGTATTAGTGAATGTTTAAACTGACACTGGACCTAGAAAAATGAAACTTTAACATTCATTCCTGAGAATTTTTCTCTAATCACCTTCATTTACCGAAAAGGGTCTAGATGTAAAATAAAGCTTTCATTCCGTTACATAAACTGTGTCCTTAGTGGTCCACCATCCTTGGATTTCTCCTTCTCTTCAAGTCAAGATTCTAAGGGCCAAGTTACATCCTTGGTCTGGTCTAACGATTGGTAAAGAAAACAGTTTTAAGTGAGAATATCCACTTTTCCAGGTGGCATAGCTTGCTTTCAGATTTTTAGACCTGGCCAGACCAGGTTAAATAGTTGCAAAGGATTGTTTTGAGAGAAGTGTTGTTCCAGAACTGCTGTAATGTAGAAGAAAAACAAGTTAGTGTCACTAGGTTTTTCTGGCTGTTATGGTCTAAATGTAGTTGTATGCAGAACAACATCAATACGTAGCACATGACATTTTACTATTTTATCTTTGGATTCAAGCTCTTAACCCTTTTCTTCTTCTACATAAATGTGCTGCTTTACGGTTATACCTTCTCTCTACCTGCTTTTTGAATGATGGGACCCAGCTTAACTTCACACTGCAAGCAAACCCCTTCAGGATCCAGATAAACCTTGTCAAGATCAAGTTGTAACAGTGAAAGGGTATAGCTCCAGGGTCCTGGACTACGCCTATTCCGGCATGTTCTGCTCCAGAAAACACACTCTTGCTCAGTAAGATTAGGCTGCTTTCCCCTCAAACCATTGGCACGGCTGAAAGCCTTCCAAAGGTTTAGGAGGGAAAGCAACCTAGATTAAACCAACCTGGATAAAAAGGTTCTACTTTTATTAAGTCTAATCACTTTTCCACTGTAGATGATATAGTGAAAAAGTAACCAGGATACATCTGCTCTTAAATGAACTCCGATACATTTTACAACCTGTAGAAATGGCTTAATTTTTTTTTTTATGTTTTCTCTTACAAAAAACTGAAAATTATACTCTGTTGTTCTAGACAACAGGTGATCCCTAGTATCCAACAGTATCTTTCTGTCTTCAAGACAGAAAGATACTGTTGCCAAAGGCAATTTAGTGTGAGAGTCACATACAGTACTTACTTGAAAATCTGTGGTAATTATTAATTCATTGTTGATGCTTTAACTTGTTATATTATTAAGTCTTATACAGTAGCTCTAACAACTGATATCTACCCTTTAACATGGTGGATTGTTTCCTTATGCCATTTATAAAGTCATGGATACAGTAACTGCTTGATTTCCCTCCAAAAATGTTGGTATTGCAAATCACCTTTTGGAAATAACTTCCTGTATTGCCAGCTTCAATCTTAAGGGACAGGAAAGGGTAAACTCTGCAGGGCACATAAAGTGCAGCACAGCTTAAAGCAGTCTGGCAGTGTAGTTCAGTAGGGCATTAGGCCTGTAATAATTGCATCCACCGTTTGAGGTCAGAAAAGGCCAGCAAATATTGCAGTGAATGGGTATCAGTGATGAAACCATGTGGAGTGAAAGGAGCCTATTACTGCAAGTCTCAGACAGGAGTGAAAAATGGAATGGCTTTTCAAAAACTGGGCTGGTGTGGCATTTCAGCAACATACAGTGGTAGGGTGACTGTGTCATGAGGAGAGTGGAGGGGAGTTGGAGGGAAGTGGGCAGCTCAACAGGCTCAGGGAAGATGGAATGATATGAGAACAAGGTGTAATTTCCTGGGAGTCCCCCAGAGAATCCAAGCTTGTGGATAGGGATTGTCACAAATTGCAGATGCACTGCACAGGCACACCCACACAAAGAACCAGATATCTGGAGTTATTCCTCCCTCTCTGGTTATTTTATTTTTCTATATTTTGCAGTTACTTGCTTCAACAGAAATATTGCTAATAAAACAAATTGAGTTGCAAATAAGTTACCTGGTGGAATCAGTAAGTTGTTCTCCTTCTGGGCTTCAGACAAAAGAAGAAAAAAAAACACGTGGAAAGAAATAACACAGGAGGGTGGGGAAGAAACAGCAGTACACCTGCTGTGCTCCACACAATGCTGCACCTGCCACACCTATAGGGTTAATTGGATTTGGTGACATTTAGAGAAGATACAGCTGAATCTGATCTGATTGACTTCATTATACAGGCATTTTATAATATTCATATAATTTTATGGCCTGAAGAGGGCAGACAAGTCCTTTTTTTCGTTTTTAACATCTGTAAATAGACATTAGTTCAACAGCTGAATTTTATTTTTGTTCTTACTAAAATGCAACCTCAAACACCTGATTTTTCCTTAGCTTGTTGCTTTAGCAGAATCAGTTTATCATAATTGACGTAGAACACAAAGAACATAGCTCTACAGCACGGAGTTCAGCAACAATGCATTTAAATGTGTTGAGTTTGGCAAATACACTCCCATCACATCCATTAGTTCCACCAATGTAACAATGACAATAGCATGATAACTGCCCCGTGGGCAACAGCAATCAGGCGAAATAGAAGAGTATTTCTCTGTCATGTGAGCTATAAAAGGCATCTATCCACAGAAGTAAGAGCGTATAGGTGTCTGTGCCTGTGCATGCACATGCATGTGTTTGCTCAGACACAAGACAACATGACTAGAAAGCGGAGAAAATGTCTGTCCTTTATCTTTACGATTCTGTGGTGCAAGTGGTTTTTTTACAGCAGCGGTTACCTTGTATCACATCCATTTTGTTTTCTGTCTGTGAATGTTAACCCTAATAATTATTCCATTAATAGTATGTAATAATTAATTACTCCTGTATTTTAGATTAGTAGCCTATAAAAAAGGAAAAACATGTCTACCAAAAGTCATAATGATTATATTTCTCAGGTAATATATTTCTTATGGAGTTAATGGAATTAAGTTTACACTAGATGAAAGAAACATCCAAAACAGTTCAAACATATAAAGAAATGATGATAACTAAACGAAAAATAATAAAACCATAAATACAGTGTAATAACCATGCATAAAAGCCTTCTTGTAAATCATTATATATTTTTTTCCTGAATAGAGAATTTAGTGCTCTTCTCGGTCTGGAATGTATTAAACACAAACAGTCTTCATATGTCAAATCTTTATGAAGGGGTTGTTCATCAAACTTTGTTTCTTTTCATAGATTTTTAATTAGATGTAACAATGATAATAATAATAATGTAATTATAATATTTTCTAGTCATGACAAGAGTGCATTGCAAAGAAATTTGTTTTCTGCATTTAACACATCCCTTAGCTGTAAATATAAATAGTAGTTGGCTGGGATAAACTTGCATTATTCTATTGGGTTAAAGGTTTTGCTCAGGAACAGTGTGTCTGTGGTTTGAATCAACAGACTTGCTGGCTCCTCAGGATGCAAATGCCCTGCTCTCTAACCACTAGGGTACCATTATCTTAGCCATTCTAGCCATTTCTTATTTTCTCATTTGATATTTATTTTTTTGTTTGTTTTTAAGATTATTGTTTTGGGGTGGGGAAAAAAAGCAATTTCTCCCTCTCACAGTAATTTGATGTACTGTTAATACATTATGGTCATAACTAGCTCTTAAAGAGGGATCACTCTATGGATTCATCAAAGGTTCCACACTTAAATATTTTGTGAATTATGAAAGGTCCAGGCTGGAAAGACCCATGCTCTTGTTCTTGTGAAGTTTACAAAAAACAGTTAGAAGCCCTCAACTTGATGTGAGATGTGATGAAGATTAAATAGGAGATCATATCACTTCTATTTTAATATTTCACCATTGCCTCCCATTAAAACCCTTCTTCATATAGAGCTCTTAATATCAACTTCAACATACATCCAATATCTGATGGTTCCGTATCTGTAGGTCACCATGGTACCTGTTCTTTCCATTTCAATAAAAAACCAAACATAGCCAAAAAAAAGATGTGTTCCTGCTAACTATGTCAAAGTCTTAAGACTGCAGAGGTCCTGAGAAAATGTTTCTTTATGCTTGGTAATGTCTCTCGTGTGTGTCAGGATGAGAGGCTTTTATACCTGAATGCAAAACTTTTAACACATTAAATGAAAGCATCTTCTGTTTGATCCAATAGAAAAATTCAACATCAACCTTTAACCCTAAGAGGGCAGCACTAAGATGATTTTAGGACAAATATTGCAAAATGAAAAAACTTTACATTAACATTTACAAAAAAATTTTTTTAAATAACACAACCGGCATCCCATAGGTCAAGTTGATACTGTCAGAATGCAGAAAAGTTTACTTCAGGGTAAGCTATGCTTTAAGACTAAGCCAATAGCTAGAAATCTGCTTTAATGGTAGGATTTCTTTCTAAACACTGACATATTAAAGATATTTATTTAGCTTTCAATGCCTTTTTATGTTATTTTCATTAATCAATCCAGTCCCATGTCTTACTTAATTTCACATAATCAAAAAGATTTAAGTTTTGACTCTGTTTAACTGGAGACATCCAGTAGTTACCCAAACCATGTTTGAATAACATTTCAAGCCCCATTCAAAATGTAATATCCAAAAAACTAGTGTCATATTAATTCTGATTCCCCCACTGTATATGTTCAGATACCCACAAAATAGAGATTATGCTGATTTTTCACAGAGAAAACTAATGTAATATGGCAGCTGAACATTTCTGAATATCCTAAAAAATCTCATTAAGAACTTGCTGAAAACAGCAAAACCATAGAAAAGGGAATCTTCTGTTGAATTGAAGGAGACAAGTTCTCTAAATTACAAAACACTTCTTTCATCGAAAAAATAGCTTATTAAGGGAAAATATAATGCGATATTTGCTGCTTCTCTAATAAGACTGAAATAAACTGGTTTCTTCTGCATCACATTTACATGTTGCTGAATATATTGCTGTGGGATAGCTGAATGTCATTACTCTGCAGTCACCGGGGCCATCTCTTTTACTGTAATAGTCCATAAAATTCTCAAGTAATCATCTCTTTTAGGCCTGTAATGTCACAGCTTCTTTGATAAACAATGGCATCACTCGGGTGAGATGATATGTCCTGTGTTTCGACAGCGAGTTTGCTCTGTTTCTAGAAAATAATGTATCAGGATGCTGCTTCGTTCTCCTTTTATGGGGAAATGAAAATCAGTCAGGGCAAAAGGATAAAGCTTGACAAGCAGTGTAGTCAATCCTTCAGTTTAACAGCCAAACAAATGAAAGCAGGCTCTGAGATAAGGGGGGTGTATGGATTTACAGAACAGACAGAAAAAAACCTTAAGGAATCAGGTAACTGCTGAAAGAACAACTACTTAAAAGTCTGTGGAGTTCTCATCTTCGGAACTTCCCAGTAAAAGCAGAGTTAACTGAATACAGCACCCTGACTCTTTGAAGTCTGGTTTAAGTCTCTTCGAGGGGGATTATTGTATAATTCACTGTAGCTCAATGAAAGTGTGTCTGCTAGGCAGTGATGCAGTGACTTTTAATCAGTGAATGAGTCAGGAACAACATCAGCATTTCACAACAATCGTGTTGCCCTCTCATGGGCTGCTGACTTAATTGCAAAAGTAAGCAATACCAGAACCAATCAATGAATGTAACAACACCAGTTCCCCCAATGGTAAATCTTCAAAGCCAAGGAAAGCTGTGTCCTGGTTTTGTTCTTTCGGTGAAAACTCTGAAATGGACATGTCCTTTAATTAGAACGCCAATTACTGTATACAATAATTCCTCAAGGTGATGAAAATGTTAAGACCACTTAAAAAATAGCAAGAAATGCACTATTGGATCTAAGTAGCTCTTCACAATGCCAAAGGAAGAAGTGGGAGCAAGAGACTTATCCATTTTAGCATGTTTATTTTTTTTAATTAGAGCAATTTTAATGAAAAACGCTGTTCATCAGCTGATCAAGAAATTAAGACTTATGATTTCTTGTCATTTTTGGTCAAACATTGTATTATAACCGTCATGATCTCTTGATACCAATTGTAAAAAAGCTCACTGACTTTGGTGGGGTTGTTGCGCTGCATAAGCAAAGCTTTCCAAAACATGACATTGCTGCTGCGGTTAGATGATAAATAATAATTTCCAATAAATATGAAATTCTTAATATTACATTTGACAAGTCCAAACAAATCAGTTGGTAGTTCAGTGTTTACCTACTGCAATTTGAATTGTTCCTACATCAACTGGATGTGATATTAAAGATAATTTTCATCTTTTTTGTTACTAGAATTTTGTATGTTCCAAAAAAATTGGTCCTCTGCATTTAACAAATCCCTTACGAAACAGTGGGCTGTCACTGTGCAGCGCCTGAGGATCTTTCTGGGGTGAAGGGTCTTGCCAGTCTGTGGGATTCATACCAGGGAATTTGCTGCATTACCTGGATGCAACATCCTACTCTAACTGCTACACTATCCCTCCCCAACCTGTGACAAGTAATATAAAAGCACAAAGATACAACAAAAGTCTTTCAAACTTTTAATAATGAAAAAACATAACTATTAGATAGACAGTAGAATAATACATATAAAAATTGAGAAAATCTATTTCTAAAATAAACATTAAAACAAATGCAGGTTGTAAAGCGCTATTTAGTCCTATGTACTAAGATACCAAACCATTAGAAGTATATATTTCATGCATGCAGTTTTATCTAAATTGCCGGTTTCCATTTGTGCAGTTTTTTTTGTTTGTTTTCTAAATCTATATTTGTTAGCATTGTTTCAAGCTTTTTAAAGATTTTTTTTTATAAGAGTATATAAAATAGTAATAAGGAAATAGTAAAGTGTTACTGAAGCTTTTTTCAATCAGACAAAAAATATTGATAAAGTAAGGAACGCTCTTTAGAGGTTTGTGGGTGGCTTTTAAAAAGCCATTTTAATTTAGCCCTTAAAAGGATTGTTAAATCATTTATCATTCATTCTCCTCATGTAGCTTCCAGAGTTGGCTTCTACCCCACCCCGTGGTTAGCCTTCAGAGCTAGACCCAGCTACCCACCTCCTCTGCCCAGCTCTGGTGACATCTGCTGGGCATCTGGCTCCGATCTACCGCTATACCCCTCCAAACCCTGTTAGAGAGTGTGCCAGAGCAAGACAGAGTTCGTGGGCCCTGCCCTACTCTAGATCAAAGAGGGCTAACAGCAGTACTGTACATGCAGGGAGGTCCTTCTATTCCTGTGTTTGGCTTAAAACAATCCCTTCGCCCATTTGGCATATGTTCTTGTGATTTGTTGAAACAATGGAACAATCTAACTAATTGCAATTCGTAGCTTGTCAAAAAAAAAATTGCTGGTGGTTTATAAATCAAGATAAAATTATGTATGAATCACAAATAATTTTGTCTTGTGAATGTGTAAATGATATGTGCTTGTTGGAATCATTATGTGCATGTGTGGATCTTTTCATGTTCCGTGATCACAGATTCAACGATTCAGTGAACAAAAGTGAATCGACTAAATGCCTAAACAGCCCCTATTTACATTCCCTAACTGCTTCTCCTAACTGAAATGTCATAATTTAAAGAGTTACTTTTGCTATTTCTCAAAATAACAGCTATTCACCTAAAATTGAACAGTAGAAGCCAATATAATGACATATTCAGATCTCATAGTAGATATTATAAATTTATTTTACTCTTCTGTCTAGCTGTTCATTCCCACTATGGTGCAAAATGTGTGCCATATTGTGGAAATTCTCCTTGATGTAGGCCTAGTTAATTATTTTGTGCCTGGTGAAAGTTGATGGTGCAAAGAATTGTGTCTTTGTCAAGATTTTCACCATCTACTACTATCATATACAGGAACCTACCAATGCAGAGAATATGGGCCCAACACAGATTATCAATGAAATGGTAAAAGCATGGCTCTGTTCTGTGTGGTGTTGATTCTTGGAACCCAGCAATCTGCTGGGTTGTCACGGCTCAAACAAATGGACCCAAAATTCAAGCAGACAGAACAGGTTTGTGTAAAGGTAAAATGCTTTATTGAAAGCTCAGGATATTGCGAGTCGTCAGCTGGGACCCGCTTCCTGGATTCTCTGTAGAGACAGACACTCAGGCTAGTGATCACTAGGCTCAGACGGGGAACTATAACAAGCATCTGAATCACTAATCTGGTTATAAGTTCAGTCCCTCTAGAGAGGAAGGAGTGGGAATCAGTCGGATGACTTCTCTACAACATGCAGAGGAAGCCACCCGGAAAGTTCCAGGAGCGAGGCAGAGCAGCCTGTAAGGCAGAAGCCAGCAGACGCTGAAAAGCAGAAGGGTCCAGAGGCTGAATCCTGAGCAGGTAACAAAGCAGGGGTCCAAACCAGAGGATCAGAGAGATGCAGAGGTACCAAGGGGATAATCCAAGCCAGGATCAGGGGACAGATCCAAGGTTGCTAACAGGCAGAGCCCAAAGAGCAGTCTGGATACAGGTAACAGGCAGAACCAGACCTGAACAGGGGCGAATAAAAAACTTAGGAATCCAGGCGCAGAAACAGGTCAAGATCAGGCAGTCAAACAGCACTACAGGGTACGCTAGATACCTCTTACACTAAGCCCAAATAATCTGGCACTGATGGCTGGAAAACAGGCAGCATAATAAGAGCTGGAAACAGGTGGATTAGATGAGCAGTAATGAGCAACTGGGCAGAGTGAGACAGGTGAATGGAATGAGCAATTAAGCCAGCCACCAGCACCAAGATCATGACACAGATAGTGTAAAAAGTGGTAACGCTTGTGCACGTAATTAACGGAACAAAATCAAATGTGGGAATTTCTCTATTTCCCTCAACACAGCAGCACTCTTTTTAATGTCTTTCTGTCACATCAGTTGCCTTTAAAAAATACTAAGTGCTTGACTATATAACAATGCAGATGTATTTTATGTTTCTTGTTTTTTATAGGCTGATAAAAAAATTATCACAACATGCAAATAGGGTAATTGTATCACTGAAAAAAATTATTTCTTTATTACACACGGCATTTATAAGACTTTGAAGGGGAACGTGGTGATTTACAGGAATATAAATTTGGTTTGTTGACACTCTGCCCAGCAGTCCAGCCACAGCAGATGGCAGTATTTTATCTGAATATGTGGTTTGACCCTCCAATGATCCCAACAGGAAGAAGTTCTTGGTTTCTGACCGGTGTCACCACTAAACAGATACAACACCGAGGTTTAAAAAAATGGGCTACTTCCTTTTTTACTCCCTGTGCTCATGCGCTGTACAATACCTATTTTAGTATTGTAAATATTGAGGAAGGACTGTATTAATGAACAAATTGACCAAATACATAGTGTAAAACACAGAAATAACAACTGGTCCATGCCTCTTAAAAGGGGGGCATAGACCATTATCGGGTATTGCAGGCTAAGAAATACCTCAACCACTCTCCATTCCTAAGGGGCAGACCTG